>NW_024082833.1:41348-80530 GCF_003009895.1 Hyaena hyaena
TCGGAACCCAGAGGGAGAGGCGCTGTGTCATGACTAAGCCCTTGGAGCCCCGGACCCACGGGGGCGGCGGCCCAGCTCACCTGACTGTTAATTACACGCGCGAATCCATTTCCCTTTTCACTTAAGTCTGTTTGCATTGAGTTTCTGTCACTTGCAAGCCGAAGAATCCCAATGAACGGGGCCCACGGTCTGCCCTGGGGACCTCCAAGCGGCGGAACCAGGCAGAGCCATGGGGGGGGGGGCGGGGCTGCTCCAGGAAGCCTGTGTCCTCGCTACCCGGGGACCAGGCATGCTGGGCGGCTTTTCCGGGTGGGGCAGGGCTGTGCTGCGTCCCCTCTTCTGCCCCCAGGAAGGCCCCGGGCTCGGCACCCCCGCTCACAGTGCCTCTTTCCGTGGAGCACACAGGTCCTACCCAGTTGCAGGCGGCCCTGGGCAAGCAGGGTGAGCAGCTTCCTGGAGGGCATAGACTCTGAGCAGGATGAGAAAAGAGAGATACACAGCACATCTACCACACGTGAAAACTAGAGTATGTGCACGTATCCAGTGCCAGCCCCCACAACACCCTGGCCTGGATCATGAGCTCCCTGGAGGCGGGAGGGGTTACAGCCACTTGGCCGCCAGCAGGGGACATTGCATCTCAGGATCTACGTCAGATTAGGCCCCTCCTCTGTTCAAACGTTATAGCGACTCCACCTAACTCAGAGCAAAAGCCAAAGTTCTGCAGATGATTACCTCAGGGTCTTTGCACCTCCTTTTCCTCCTCCTGGAAATTCTCTCCTCCAAGGCAGCCACGCGGCTCCCCTCTTTCAACTTTTATTCCAACATCATCTTGGCAGTGAGGCCCTCCCCGGCCACCGGATCTGACATGGCACATCTCATCTTTCCATCCTGCTTTGTTTTTGTTTTATCGGCAGCACCGTCGTCGTGATTATCGGCTAACCAAGTCATCAATGTTTGTTTTGTCTATTCCCCCCAGCAAGGCCGTCATTTCTGTGGTGGAAGGGGTCTCGGCCCACGGTCCTCACTGCACAGCAGGTGGCACGGAGGGAGCACGTCATAAAAATATGTGAAAGGAGCGAATGAATCCTCTCTTCTGGGCACAGGGCCCTGATCGCCCTGTGGGAAACCTCTGGCCTCCACGTGAACCTCTGTGCATTTGCTGAGGGGAGTGAACCCCCTACCCAGCTTCATGTGGCTCGCAATCCAGACCTGGATCAGTATATGCGGGACCACTGAGGAGGTCCTGGGCAGGCTGTACCCGCACGGTACAGGTTCCTGAGAAACGCACAGGTGCCCCCAGAAAGAACAGTCTTCCCTCCAGGGCTGCTGTGCGGACAGGTGGCATCTAGCTCCCCTTCCCCCAACCCAAGAGGGTAGAAGAACAGAGCAGTGCTGCAATATTGAGAGAAAAAACTGGCTATAGTTTCCTGGATCCAGCCGTATCTGAGGCCCGCTTCGCCCTTGGGACTTTTCAGTTCTTTGAGCCCATCCATACATTCCCTCGGACTTTTCAGTTCTTCGAGCCCATCCATACATTCCCTCTTTGCAGAAGTCTGTTGGAATTGGGCTCTCTGTCACTGACAGCTTCGGGACCCCATCAGACCTGGGAGGTTGAGTGACGACCCGCCCCTCTGCAAGGCAGCTGTATATTTGGATGAGACCCTGTCCTTGCAAAGCACTTTGTTGTCATTAAACACCGTATGGATACAAAGGGGCACAGAGGGTGGCGGGCTCTCACCACTCTTCCTCTCCCCCCCTCCCCCAGGAGTCCGGACCCCTCCCCAGGGCAGCCTCTGCCTCCTCTGCCAACGACGCATGAGCTCCTCACAGCAGCTCTCCTCCAGCCTATTAATTGTCTTCTTTCCCACTCTGTCATCTGGAAAGGCAGCAAATTGAAGCACTTAATTTTCCTCCTCCAGCCCAATTAATATGAAAGCGTGCGATGCCGATGAGTGACAGCAAAAGGCGTGGCATTTATATCAATTGTCAAAAATAAACATGAGCTTTGTGCAAATCCACAATGAAGAGAACCTTTATTAGAAGCATGAAGCCCAGTAGGGTGGCCCAGGGATTGAGACCCTCCCCCCGCCCCCGCCATACCTGGAACCTCTTGGAGAAAGTAAGGATGTGGGAGCACTGGTGAGAATCGCATCTCAGACCTCTTCCCACAAGTTCCCAAGGAATCAAGAGAATTTCCAGGCAAAGCCACATCTCACTGTTTCCATGTTTTAGCTCAGTCAAACCGAAATACCAAGTCTGCCTTCTAAGTGTGTCCTCATCCACTCACTTTTCTCTACCACCACTGCCTCCTTGGGCTGAGCCCCATCATACACCACGGCTGCCCAAATCATTGCAGCAGGCTCCCCCCAGACTCCCAGCCTCCACCTGCCCCCCTGCAATCCAAACCCACATTCACTCAACACATTGCAGCAAACTGAGCGTTAGAACAGTAAATCAGATCATGTCAAACCCTGTTCCAAAAACTTCAATGGCTCCCCATTGCTCTTAGAATGAAAGCTAAACTCCCTATCATGGGCTCTGGGTTCCGTGTGGTCTGGCAAGTGCAAAGTCCCTGGGGCAGGAATGTGGCTGGTGTGTTTGAGGAGCACTTTTGAGGAGCTGCGAGGAGGCCAGTGTGACTGGGGCAGAGGGATTGAGGGAAAATGGGGGAGATGATGGTCGGGAAGGGGGTAGACCACATAGAACCACAGAGGCTGCGGCGAGGACTCTGGCTTTTGCTCTCAGTGAGGCGGGAACTGAGAGAGATTTAAATGACATCCCTCTGTGAAGGTGGTTACAAGTCTACCAACATGGCCCCGAGCACGTGCTGGATTGGGAACGACCGTCCATGGAGTAAGGCTACTGAGGAGGGCTGGCATTCACTCATTCGTGCACTCTGGATTTCATTCATTCATTCATTCGTTTGTTAGTGCGTTCGTTCGTTTGTTCGTTCATTTATTCCAGACCTAGCGGAGGCTTTGAACCAGATGATTCCATGGCTCCACCACTTCCTTGCTGGGTGAGGCAAGGACCTTAACGTCTCTGGGCCCTGGTTCTCTCACCTCCAGGGCGGGGTCCACAGTACGAAACATAACAGCGCTGACGCTTGTGGGGCTGTCCCTGACCAGGGCAGGGCTGCTCGACACGGACCCCACGCAGAGCAAGCACTCCGGACGTCCGAGCCTCGCTTTCCTTCCTCCTCCTCTCCACCTTCCTCCTTTCTTTCCTTTCTTCTCATTAGCCTGTAAGCTCTGTAAAGGCTGTGACTTTTGTCTTCTGTGTCCATGGTCCTGTCCCCAGGGCCCACGACTCTGCCTAGCACAGAGTGACTGACCAGAAAGTATTTATCAAGTGGGTGAACCCTTGAGTTCTGAGCAGACAGAAAACACCTTATCGGAGTCAGGGCTGATGGAAGAGGGGATGGGGGTAAATGCCAAGTTCCAGAAATGCAGTTCAAAGGTGGGGCAACACGGATGTCTATGGAGAACTGGGCCACCCAGCGGGAAGGGACAGGTGTCACCCGACTTGTTCTAAGAGGGTGAACAAATGAGCCTTAAAGAAATGTTTGATGTCTGCTCTAGCTCATGTGCAAGTTGTATGTCAAGTCTATGGGCCAGAGAGCCTTGTATTTTATTTTATTTTATTTTATTTTATTTTATTTTATTTTATTTTATTTTATTTTTTAAAATATTTTTATTTATTTCTAAGAGAGAGAGAGAGAGACAGCGTGAGCAGGGGAGGGCCAGAGAGAGAGGGAGTCACAGACTGAAACAGGCTCCAGGCTCTGAGCTGGCAGTCAGCACAGAGCCCGACGCGGGGCTCGAACCCACAAACCGCGAGATCACGACCTAAGCGAAAGTCAGACGCTTAACTGACTAAGCCACCCAGGCGCCCCGAGAGCCTTGTATTTTAAAGTGCTATGTCTAGGGGCGCCTGGGTGGCTCAGTTAGCTGGGTGTCTGACTGACACACCCAGACACTTAGTGTCTGACTGAGCTCAGGTCATGATCTCATGGTTCATGGGTTCAAGCTCCACATTGGGCTCTGTGCTGACAGCTCAGAGCCTGGAGCTGCTTCAGATTCTGTGTCTCCCTCTCTCTCTGGCCCTCCCTGGCTCGCACTCTGTCTGTCTCTCTCAAAAATATACTTTAGAAAACAAAATTTAAAAGTGCTATATATACATGTTTTTAGTACATTAGGGTCCATTGTGTCATCAATACGTTTTATTGAGGCACTTGGGTGGCTCGGTCAGTTAAGCGTCTGACTTAGGCTCAGGTTATGATCTCACAGTTTGTGAGTTCGAGCCACACGTTGGGCTCTGAGCTGACAGTTCAGAGCCTGAACCTGCTTCTGATTCAGTGTCTCCCTCTCTCTCTGTCCCTCCCCACTCACACTCTCTCTGTTTCTCAGAAATAAATAAACATTTAAAAAAAAGACATGTTTTATAAGTCCCAGTGCATATGTTTATTGTTTTAACATTAGGGGGAGGGATGTGGTGTGGGGGTCTCTGCCCGGGGTGATGGGGGCGCTCCCTTTGTAGCCTAGTAACAATGAAGGCTTCTGACTGAATGAGCACACACGACACACCAGGTCCATGTCAGCAGATCACATCTGTGATTTCACTGAATCATCAGGAGGACTCCATTTCAGGGGAGTCCTGTTACTATTCCATTTTACAGACGATGGAACGGAAGAGCAGGGGAGTCGAGCACTTTCCCCGAGGTCACACAGCTCTTTACCAGCTGAGCTGAGGCTTGAACCCAGGTCCACCTCGACTCATCCAGAGCTCAGACAATCACCTAGTCCCGGTCTGCCCAGGACTGTCCCAGTTTGAAAACTGAAAGTCACATTCTGGAAACCCCTTGAGTCTCAGACGAACCAGGGCTGCCGGTCACCCTACCCAGAGCCCATGCTTTGACCCCCACAGTTACATGTCCTCTTTTGGGAAAGTGTGGAAGGGGGCGGTGAGGATCTTCCCAGAGGTGTATGCTCACGAATAGGGGCAAGGATCTCAGAAAGGGAAGGCAATGTTTGAGGAATGGACACTAGACATGTCCCATCAAAATTTAGAATTTTAAAATTCTAAAATCATTATAGACTCCTTGGAAGCCGAAAATAATATGAAGGTCCTGTGTACCCTTCCCCATCTTTCCCTATGGTGACATCTTATACTGCTGTAATTCCGTATCAGGGCCAGGACATTGACCTTGAGACAATACTGTTAACTAGACCATAGACCTTATTCAGATTCATTATTTACATGCACTGTGTGTGTGTGTATGTATGTGTGTGTTGCACGCACGTACGTGCATCTAGTCCTATGCAATTTTATCCCATGTACAAGTTCATGTAACTCCTCCTCCCAGCCTGCAAGACAGGACTGTCCCTGCACCACAGAGGAGCTGCCACCCACTCCACTCCCAACCCCACACCCATCCCTAGCGCCTGGCAAGCACTGCTCTATTCTCCATTTGTACAGTTTTGTCCTTCTGAGAATGTTATACAATAGGATCACACAGATCCTTTTCCGTTCAGCACAACGCCCCGAGACCCGCTGAGGTTGCTGTGCATACCGATGGTTCACTCCAAGTGAATGATCGCTGAGTCGTGATCCATGGTGTGGATGTACTTGCGTCTAACCACTCACCCGTGAAGGGCATCTGGGCTCTTTTTCCTTGAATTTTCAAGCTCCAGCAGAGGTAAAGGAGCATTTCTTTAAGCTGAGTGTGAGGACCCCAGGTGCCAAGATGGGAAATCAGGGCTTGATCCTGCCCACACTGTGCCATCAGATCAGGGTCTATATGAAGGGGAAGTTGGTGCGTGGGGAGCTGTATATTAGAAAGTATGTGGTTATTCAGTTCTAAATCACAGAAGCCCAAAGAAAAAGGGGTAAATCGGGGCACCTGGGTGGCTTAGTCGGTTAAGCGTCCGACTTTTGCACTTAGGTCATGATCTCGCGGTTCGTGGGTTCGAGCCCCGCATCGGACTCTGTGCTAACTGCCAGCTCAGAGCCTGGAGCCTGTTTCAGAGTCTGTGACTCCCTCTCTCTCTGACCCTCCCCTGCTCACGCTGTCTCTCTCTCTCCTAGAAATAAATAAAACATTAAAAAATTAAAAAAAGAAAGAAAGAAAAAGGGGTAAATCTTTGACTTATGGAGATAAGAGTCCAAGGATAATACTGCTTCAGGCCGGGCTGGATCCAGGAGCAGTCCAATGACACCATCAGATCTGCTCTTCCTCCTCCTCCCCTCTCCTCCTCGCTTCTTCCTCCCGGTCCTTATTCTTCTCTCTCTTTCTCCCCTCCTCCTGTGTGTCCTCCTCCCCCCCACCTTTGGGTGTACTTTCCTCTCCACTGATGGTTCCCCAAAACCCATTCTGAGCAATGCCCCAGGAAGCCCCCGCCTCCCTCATACCAGCTTAGCAATCTAGAGGAGAAGGAGTGTTTCTTTCCAGCACATTCCAGGAGATCCTTAGCCAACCAATGAGGCCGGGGGTGGGGGGGGATGCACTGCTCTAATTGGCTAGACCTCAGGTGTGTGCCCGCCCCTGGGGCCAGAGTAAGACCGGCCTGAGAGTGGGGAGGGGAAGAGCCGCCAAAGGAAACCTGGGTCACTATCACCAGAAGACAGAGGTGGGTTGGATTCCCGACGGGCTCCTACATCAGGTGGGCACTGCAGAGGACTGCTGTGCCCGGAGTTCAGGGTGGGCTGCAGGGCGGAGGCAGCTGTCGCCACCGGGGAGTGGAGAGATGAACCAATCAGGGCAGCTTCTCAATTACGTACAGTGGGAGCAGTGTCTAGGGCTCATGGTGCTTTTAGGACCTAAAAATATCTTTTGTAATTCCTTTGAAATTCATCAAGTAAAAATGAATATAATCCATCCTGGAATAATATTTATCTTTGTACCAACACAGAGTCATAAACACATCATGTGTATTTTTATGTATATATGTATGTATGTATGTATGTATGTATGTATTTATGAAGCAGGGGGCCATGAAGATTGGCACAGTGGGACTTGGTGCTTGCTTGGACAAGGTAGACAAAGGGAGGCAATTAGGAAAGTTCCCAAATTTGAATCCTGGCATCTAAAGGAATGGTTTGGTCGTATTAAGGAAGATAGGTGAAGAAGAATGAAGTCCATACAAGGACGAGGGATCTGTGACCACCCAGAAGATCAACTGTGGGCAAGACCCTTTACTCCTCCAAGTCTCGTGTTCCCCATCTGTAAAATGGGCACAGGAATTGCCATCTTCTTTGAGTTATCATGGGGATTAAATGAGACACTGTATGTGCTTAGCAAAGGAGTCAGCATACAATACGTGCCTGATAAATGGGATCAAAGTCTTCATTTGGGGAAATCTCAGAGTAGAATTTGAGAGAGATGTTGGGACCAGAACTGAGAATGACAGACACTTGAAACTGAGAGCCAAGAGGGGCTTCCCCGAGAGAAAGTAACAGGAGACAGCATCCTGGGACAGGCTGACATTAGGGGCCAGGAGAAGGGAACAGTCAGCAAGGTGGCATGAGAAGAAGGAGGAAAGCCCTGACATCGGGGGCTTGGAAGACAAGAGAGTAATGGGCACCAGAAAACTGGAGGTCATGACCAGGGGTGGATCCTGCAAAATAATCCAGAATAAGTGATAGGGAGAGTATTTTGGAAAAAAAGATGTAATGGAATCTGTGGTTTCGCCTGAGCAGATTCTAAGCCCTTCCCCCTTTATGTTAATTATTCATTCATTCAACCAACTAATATTTCCTGGGCTCATTGGTTGTGTGTTGGTCTCAAGGTCACTCACTTAGGCAATTTCTGCTGCAGAATCATTCTGGAATGCCGCTGGCTCCCACCTGTTCTGAGTCTATTTCTCAGCCTTCTCTGGTCATCTGGGCATCTTTTTTCCGCACCCAGTAAATTCCCAGTCGCCTCAGTTGGCAGATAGTTTCTGCTGCCGGAAACCAAACTGCTAGCTCATACACGTGGTCCACGTGCTTGGATGAGGGTGACTCCCACGCCCTGCCCCATGGTGGGCATGCGACCTAAGCCACACCACTCAGCCCATGTGAGTTGTTCACACTTTAATCCAATGAAAGTCAGTCCAGGGTATTTCTGGAACTCTCACAGAGGAAAAAAGTAACTTTCCACTGGGTTTGCTGAGCTGGTGGGATAGTAGGCTAGAGTTCTATCCTACTGTAAAGTGAGGGAAGAGCCCTCCAGGGAATGAAGTCAACATCAAAGAATCAGGGATGACAGATGGTGACAAATACTTTACAGATAGATCCTGGATCCAGCCCTTCCTGAAACACCTGGGCTTACCCATTGCTGGGCTGATAACGTCCCATTTGGGCTTACGTCACTTTAAATGGGGAGTATGTCCTTTGCAGTCAAAAAGAACTTCTATTTAATACAAAGACTACAAAACTAAAGTGAATGCCAATCTCCATTTTCCTTCATGGACAACAGGCATCATAGACCAGTATTGTAGCTAAATGTGAGAACACAGCACACAGTAGGTCCTTCATCATTGTTACTCACTTCCAATCGCCCAGATGCAGTCACACGAGAGCTTGCCAGCAAGAGGAAGAAAAGGAGAACTCACAGTCAATTTTTTTCAAATGAACATCCAAGGAATTTTACATCCCCCTGCTTGCTAAACTCACACCGTTCTATGTCAGCTTTTTATCACTGTCTTGAGCCACCCAAGTTATTCCAAAATAGACACCCTAAATTCTAAGAAGACAAGCAAAGCTAGTGTTAATGAAATGTTTAATGCATGTTATAGCTCATATGTTAGTTTTACGTCCAATTTATGGGCCTGAAGAGGTACATTTATAATGTATGATGTGTGTGTTTTTATTACATTGAAGGACCCACATATAATCAACATGGACTATGGATTTATGGTTATCTTTATAAGACGTGGAGTATTATTTCATTACTTTTCAATATTTACAGAGGTTCAAAGTTGTAGCTTTGCTTTTACGGCATGTTGTGACATAACACAGTCCTGTCTGTGACTTGTTAAGTGAAGCCCTGGGTGAGGGACAACCCCAAGGAGAACCAGGGTTTGGGGGGCCATGAGCAGTGTTCTTACCACGTGGGAGGAGGCAGGACAGTAAGTGGAAATAAACCCCCATGGAGCAGGCAGCAGGCACTGATTGGAGCCCAGAGAAGACCCCTCCTGGAAATCAGGCACCGCAGAGGAGAGGCAGGGAGGAGGCTGGACTGGCAGGTGACGTTATCCATGTAACAGCTACCATGTGGAAATCCCCCTTCCCTCCAAAGATTCTGTGGTTGGTGTCCCAGGCTCTCCGAAAGTCAGGTTTTGTTCTGTCATCTCTTCCAGGGGTCTTTCCTGGACACTCGTGGAGCAATGAGAAGGACAGAGAATAAACCCACAGAGCGTTGATGATCCTCTGCTAGGAGGCCTGGTGGCCACAGGAATGACAGCAGAGTCTATGTCTGCCTTTGGTCAGTTAAGTGAGGGGGTACATAATCATAAAATGTACCTCCTGGTCCATATCAGGGCTCTGTAATAGCTCCTTATTGTCATCATCACCGTCACCATCATCATCACCATCATCATCACCATTACCATCATCATTATAACCATCACCATCATCATCACCATCACCACCATCATCATCACCATCATCACCATCACCACCATCATCATCACCATCATCACCATCACCACCATCATCATCATCACCATTACCACCATCATTACCATCACCATCATCATCATCACCATCACTATCATCACCATCATCACCATCACCGTCACCATCACAATCGCCACCATCAGTTGCAGAGATGCATGACTGACAAGCTGACTGGGGAGGTCTGGTGCACTGACCAGAAGCATGTTATGTGAGGGAGCCCAGGGACCTGTGGAGGTCATGGTGGGCTTCCTGGAAGAGGCAGAACTAAAACGACACCTGAAGTTCATGGGGGCCGGGTTAGATACAGAATGATGGAGATGATATCCATGCAGCTGATGTTCAGTGATGTGCTCACTGTGGGTTGCTCGGTCCACTATAGAGTCCACAGTGTAGCCGAGTAAAAACTCAAATACTGATGAGGTGAGGCAGGGGGTGTAAGTGAATGAAATATGCCAAGTGTAGGACAACAGGGAGGAGTAGGGAGTGTGGCAAAGTAGCCCTGGCTACCTGGGGAGGCGCAGCCCCTCCGCGCCTCCGGTGATCCTTGCCAGTAAGAATATTACCCCAGTGTTCCCAGAGCTTCCGTTTACTCAAGACAAGTTGTGGATATGACATTTTTTGAAGTCTCCCAATTTTAAAACTTTGATTACAAAGTTAGTTTTTCAAAACACTGGGTGGCTTATCTCTGTGAACGAAGTCAAATATATATGAGAGATATATGGCCCAAGGGTTAATGACCTCTGAACTGTGCCCTACACCCTCAAGAAAGGCACCCCAGCATAATAGTGTGGGCAAAGGCATGCAGGGAGAAATGAGTCACACAGGAGGGTGACACTGATGGAAAGTAGGGGGCTGGGGACCAGAACTCACAGAGGACCGACCCACCCAGATTGAGGATTCCACATTCCTCGTTTCGAGGGATCGGTCATAGATGTTCTCAACATGGGTAGTTTTGCTCCCAGAAGTGTTTGAGAAAGGTGGAGACGTTTTTGATCCTCACAATGACTGGGGACCCCACTGACAATGATGAGGCCAGGGTGCCGTATATCACGGCCTCCGCGTGTCCAACAGTCCTGCACGCCCAGAGCCTTGTTCAGTCCAGCCGGGCCTCCCACACCCTCCAGACGCTCATGCAACCAGAATCACGCTCAGCTGGGGTCTCAGTTTGGTCCTCTCAGAAGCAGACCCTGAGTCAAGGATTTGAGAGCCAGTGACTTGTTTGGGGCAGGACCCCAGGGACACGAGAGTGGGCGGGGAAGGGAGGGAAGGGAGGGCAGTGGCCGCTGGATGTGTCATTGAGCATGTTACCTCCGGGGGTGCCTGGGAAAATAGCACAGGACCAGTGCCACTAGTCCCCATGTGCCCATGGCATCTGTACATGCCTTCAGTGTCCCCGTGTCCCGGCAATGTCCCCCCTGGAGCATTTGCTCCGCCCCCCACCTCATTCATGGATGGAAGCTGCCACCCCCACCCAGTGCACCAGCTCTGGGGCCAGAGAAAGCCTGAGGCTGACAGGTGCCAGGCTGGGGAGTGACCCTGTGCCCTGGCAGGGATGGGGCAAGGGACACAGTGCCGATAGTATGACTTCAACTGCTTCTTGCTTTGTCCTCTTCCTGTGATTTGAAGACCGGCTGGATTTTTCTGGAAAGCATCTGTCACTGATGTTGAGGGAATGCCATCCATCATGTAGGCTCTCACGGTGTCAGGTCCCCGGCAGGGCACGAGTGTCAATCTGCACTTGTCACCATCACGGTCACTGTCCTCCCGCACTGATGGGCGAACATGACAGCTTCAGTCCGTGGCAGTCACGCTCGAAGGTCCACACATGGGAAACACCTCATCAGCTGGCGGAAACGTGGCCTCAGACAATTTGGTGCTGACCCTTCCCCCTTCCAGAGGATTTGCCTGGTGCCGGTGATGGGGGACCAGCATGGTGTCCCTGAGCCAGCGCCCCCTGAGACATCCACCTTCGGCTTGGATCCTGAGTGTTGGCTCAAGTAGTTGCCATGGAGATGCTCCTTGTGCCTGTTGCTCCTCGTCTGACTGTTATTAAGCTTTCGTCATGGTGCCTGGAGCACAGGGAAGTCACCCCACAGCTCTGGCATTGGGAAGGACAGTGCTCCCTGACATCCTCCAAGGATTGAGTGCTCAGGGCAAAGTGCAGGTGTCTGAGGGGGCAGCCTAGTGAGTGGGTATTGTGGGAGTGTAGGGGGGCATTGGCCCCGTGTGTCAGGGTGGCTGCTCCCCAGCCCAGCCAAGTTGTCGTGTGAAAGAAGCCAGGCCCCGTGCAGCTTACCTTTCTGGGTTTGAATGATGCCACCAGGGACTGGGATGTGAAATAAACTCTTTTCAATTTTTAAAATACTGGCATAAACACAAGTTTAAACTTCAGTGCATAAAGGCAAGAATAAAAGGCATACAGATTGGGGGAAAAAACTGCCCTTATTTGCACTCATATGATTGACCTTACAGATAATCCCAAGGAATGCACCCCAAATGAACCTTCTAGAAGTTAATAGTGCGACTGGCAAGGTCAGCACAGGAAAAATTTTTATATAACACATATTTTATATAACAGGAATGTACAGAAGGAAAAACTATTTTAAATACCTTTGGCAAAAACTCTCCAAAAATGGAATACTTTGGCATAAATCTAACAAACATGTATAAGATTTTATGCTTGAAACTACAAAACACTGGTGAAAGAAATCAGAGAAAGCCTAAATAAATAAAAAGACACGCCAGGCTCATGGACTACTTTAACGTAGTAAAGATGTCAGTTCTCCCCAAATTTATTTAGAGACTTAAATCAATCAAAATACCAGAAAAAAATATTTTTTAAAGAGATAGATTAGCTCATTGTGAAGCGTAGAGATAAGGCAAAGGAACTAGAAGAGTTAAAACAATTTTGAAAATGAACAACAAATTTTGAAGAATAACTACCCCATTTTTAAATGTTTATTTTGACAGAGAGAGAGAGAGCGTGAGCAGGGGAGGGGCAGAGAGAGAGGAGAGAGAGAGTCCCAAGCAGGCTCCACACTGTCAGTGCAGGGCTCAAATTCACAAACCACAAGAACATGACCTGAGCCAAAATCAAGAATTGGATGCTTAACCGACTGAGCCAGCCAGGCAGGCACCCCAATCACTTCCCTGTTTTGAGATTAACTATAGAGCTATAGTAATCACAGCCGTGTTGGACCCTTAAATGAGTGAAAAAGAACAGAGTCCAGAGCACATACATGCAAGTAGGGCCAACCGATGTTGCACGAAGTACAAAAACAAGTCGGTGCAGAACAAGCAGTACCTTCCGGAAACGCTGCTGGGACAACGGTCAGGTCTATGAAGAAAAAAATGCACCTCAACTTACGCCTCACACCTCGAAGGAAAATTAACTCAAAATGAATCTTAGATCGAAATGTAAAATAGAAAACTAAAAACTCCGGCACTGGCAGCAGAACGTGTTTTGGAATAAGAAGTCATGTTGAGGCAGAGACGGGAGCAGGACGGATTTCCTGCTCACCCAACTTGGTGGGGGGGGGGGGACAAAGGGTCAGCCCCCAGATTGACTTATGCTCCCATTTGGAGGTCTGAGAGGTCCCCAAGGGTGGGACAGGGTCTGTTTCCTCCCTGGGGCCCCAGCAGCCAGCACAGTGCCAGCCTGGAATGAACATACGTGCCTCCATGTGGCACATGAGGGTGAGGGCTGCATCCCCCCATCCCAAGGCAGGAGCTGGAGCCACCTCTGCCACTCCCCTCTCCCCCCCCCCAGCAGCCTGGGGAGCGACAGCTGCTAAGTAATTCCCCAGCCTCAGTCATGTGTCTGCTCAGACCCCATTACCCCCTGACCTTTGGGGGCTCAAGTGTCATTTGTGCCTGCTCAGAGAGGGCGGGAGAGGGAGGGCAGAGTGAGGAAGAGAAGACAGGCAAACAGAAACCGCTCAGAGGAGCTAGAACAGGCCCTCCCGCGGCACCTGTTAGGGCCCGTGACGCCCCGCGACACGTCCAATTCTCCCGGCGAGTCTACGGACACCGACGGCCCTCCTGCTGCCGGGGTCGCAGCTCAGCGTCCCGGCGTCACATCCGGCCCACAGCGGTGTGCGCGGGGCGGAGGGCCTTCCACACGTGCGGCCGCAGGACGGCGTCCCGAGGCGGCGGCGGGGCCCGGGGACGCCCTCTGCAGGGACCGGCTCTGCGGCCCCGCGGCCCCGCCCGCACCCGCGCGCGGGTCCCGGGACCCTCCCGCTGGGGCGGAGCGGCCCCGCCAGAGCCACTGCGGGACCTGCGTCCGCCGGCAGCCAGGACGTCCAGGAGGCCGCCCCCCCATGTCCCTGCCTGTCACAGCCCCGTCCTGAGAGCCCGGTTCTGGGAACCGGTCCCCTGCCGGGAAGCCTCAGCTGACGGAGTATCGACCAGCCAGTCGGTCGATGGGGGCCTTGACCTGCCCGACTTCCCGCAAGGCCTCAGCGAACCTCCGCTCGGCGAGCCGGTCCTCGCGAGGCCCAGGAGAGCGTCCCGGGAGCTTCCACGGGAGACAGGTGGGCGGCAGTGGGGCACGCGAGGGGGGCCTGGAGAGGTCGGGACCCTGGGGTCTGCTCTGCCAGCGTCTTGGGCTCAAAAGTCGGCATTCTTACTTTCCAGTCGTTATTCTAAGAAACTAATAGGGGCCGCGGTTTACTCTCTGTGGTTTATAAGCGCGGGAGGCCGGGGCACAGTTACTCCCCGTCACGGATCTCATGCTGCTGAGGCTGCGGCCCACCGCGGGGTCACCTCCCTGTGCCCACCGTTCCCTCCCGCTGCCCAGAGGACACCCCACCTCTGCCCGGAGCCACGTGCCCAGCCCAGGGGACCCGGGGACTCACCCAGGGACAGGACCCACCCCTCGTCTGCGATTGGTGGGCAGTGAGACACCTGACCAATGGCTGCGAGGGGCGTGGCCCGGGTTCCCCGACACGCGGTCTCCCTGGTGCGAGGAGAGCTGCAAGGAGGAACCGGAAACAACTGGAAATAAAACGAGAGCCCGCGCACCCAGCACATGCTTCGTCTGCTCACCAACCTCTCTCTCTCCGTTGCTCGGGTCACACACTCTCGTCCTGCCCGCCTGCCTCCTCCCCGTCCCCACCCCCCCGGGCCCTTGGTCCCCTCCCCCTGCAGGGGCTCCTCGCGGGGTTCCCACCTCCCCCTAACCCGCAGTTCGGCTCCATGTTCGGCCCGAACGTTAAATCCCCTCTCAGGCCCCTCCTGTCCCTGGGACACCCCGGCCCCCATCTCACTCGGGGTAGAAGCCGAACCCCTCACCCGGGCCCAGGGGCGCCGCAGGAATGACCTCGCCCCCCAACTCCTCTCCGCCCACCTGGCACCGCCCCTCCCGCCCTGCAGGCCCCCGACTCTCCACGGGGTGTTCGCGGGGGTCTTTGTCCTGGCTCTGCCCTCTGCCGGGGCCCCCGCCCCACCCCCACCCCCTCACAGGCCACCCTCCCCGGGACCCTCCAGCCGCTGACATAGCACCCCTTCCCCGGACATAGTTATTCTCCCTATGATGTATCCCAATCCAACACTATATTGTGTGTGTGACCGTTACTGGTTCAGTGTCTGTCTCCTGCCCCTGAAATATAAACTCCAAGAGGACAGGACTTTAAGGCCCTCACCCCCAGGCCGTGTGCACAAGGCACCTAGTAAGGCCATTATGTGTAGCCAATGTTCTGAGGCTCTACATCCCTCATTCATTTACTCATCTACATGCATTCACTGTCTCACCCAAATAAGTCCTTACTGAGCACCTACTGTGTGCCAGCAACTGTCACTGGTTCTAGTACAGCAATGAGCAAAACCTCAAAAATCCCTTTTTTCAAGGACTTTAAATTTTTGCTGGGGAAGCCAGACAAAGAGCAAGAGAGAGAAGCAGAAATATGTGACTTGTGCAATGTTGCTATGTGCCAGGAAGCGACAGGTCCTGGCAAGGGGCTGGGTGGAGACTTCAGGTGAGGTGGCCAGGGACGGCCTCACTCCCAAGCGACCTAGGAGTCCAGAACTCCAGGGCATGTGGCGTCCTCCCAACAACTCAGTGAAAGAGAGAGACTGTGGTCATCCCTATTTTCCATGTGCGGAAGGTGAGGCTCAGAGGGGTTCAGTAACTTGCCCCGGGGCCACACAGCTGCTGAGGGATAGAGCCAGTTCCAAGCCCTGCAGTCTGATGGTGACTCCGCTCCTCCCTGACTCGCCCAGCCCCTGCAGGTGCTCTGGGCCCCGGGGGTGTCCTGGGCTGTGTCTTCCCTTGTCCACCCAGCTCTGAGCTGCCGGGCTTCCTACCAAGAAAGGAACTCTCACGCTTCCTCGTGGGATTTTTCTCTCTGTCCAACCTCCTGATTTTCTAACAAGCAGGAGGAAAGATGGAGGGCGCAGCTAGAATTCATTTCAGTATTAATTCTGGAACCTCATTTTCAGTGGATAATTAAATTACTTCTTAATTACAAACAGAATATCCTCGCATTCCCTCTGAGTGAGCACGGGCGGGTGTACAGGGGAGAAAAATGAAGACAGCTCTGCAGGAATGGCCGGGCCGGCGTTTCCCGTCCGCTCTCAAAACAGGCTGTCCCGCTGGGGCCAGTGAGAAGGGTCCCTCCCTTCCTTTCTTACTTCTGGGTCTAGGTGGCCCTCCCTGCAGTCGCCAGTCAAACCCCTGCAGGTGGTCGTGCTCACTGTGGGCAGCTGTTCAGGCACATATCCGTCCTGGACAGCAAGCCTCTCCCCCGTCCCGAAAATTGCTTCACCAGAGAGCATGCCAGGTTTCTGCTCAAACAAGAGAAAGAAATCACTTTGAGGTGAGCCCTGGGATTTGGGCTGCAGACAGGCATTTGCAGGGAGACAACAGGGTGTCCCCCCAGAGATCCCACCTCTAAACACAGACAACCACAGACCTTTCCCTTCTTGGAGGCTTGGGTCTGCAGGGACACCGCCAGAGGACTGTGGACCCCTCTCCTTCTGTTCCCTGCCTGGAAGAGCCTCTCCCCGAGCCCCCATCCTGAGCCACCTCTGGCTCAAGCGTCTTTATAGAATAGCGTCTATATAGCTCAAGCGTCTTTATAGAATAAAAAATAAAAGAAGAAAAAGGAATCACTTTGAAGTCAGCACTTGGGTTCGGACCACAGTGAAGTGTCTGCCGTGAGACAGGGAGCTGTCCTGACTCGGGGCTTCTGCACCAAGCTGAGAGCCTGCCCCAGTGTGCTGAGTCCCTGCAGAAAGAGAAGACCACAGACTCTTCTGGAAACTCAAGTGTGCAGTGGCACTGCCAGAGGATGGCGGAGGTCCCCCTTCCCCACCTGCTTGCTCCCTGGGAGATCCCCTCTTTGCACACCCATCCTGAGCCACCTCTGGCTCAAGCATCCAGGTGTCCAGACCAGAAGAGTCAGAGCTGGAGGGAGCCTCCCATGGGGCACCCTCTGTGCTGCCGAACAGGTGTGGCCTGGGGACCATCCCCAACTCTCTGGGCTCCCACTGATTGAGGCAGGCTGGCCTGGCGGGCACACCCGGGAGCCAGACGGGGCTGGTTCAGGCGCCGGCCCCTCAGCAGTCAGCGGGAAGGGCTGAGCCCCGGCTGCACAGAAGAGTCTGGCCCTGGGCAGCAAGGGGGACATCTGAGCCGGGCTGAGCCAGACCCACGTCGGAGGGGATGGGCACAGATGGTGACGGAGCCCACGACAGCCCTGCCCTTCAGGGCCCACCCCCATGCGAGCACCTTCTGTTCGTTTTCTTCTCCTTGACCCTCTGCCCCAGCGGCCTCGCCACCCTGGCCTTGGGACGCATGGTTCTCAATACGGCGCCTCCAGGAGCAGATGGCGGCCCCCGGGCCCCCGTGTCATGTCCCGCCTGCCATTCACATGAAAATGAGAGGGAGGCAGCCAGAGAGATGTCCACCAAGCCGGCCTGTCCGGGCAGCGTGGACGCCTAGAGCAGCCCCCGGACCAACCGCCTCGGGTCAGCGCCTCCCGGGTGCCTCGGTCCCTCCGAGCCCTGTCCGTCCTCTGCCCATAAAAGTCACATCTGGTTTCTCCCTCCCCCACAAGGACGGGATCACGGAGCAGGCCGGACCAGCAGCCCAGTGAGTGGGAGCAGGTTCTCTGTTCCAAGGTGTCCCCCAGCCCCCCACCCCCTGGTGAGGAGCAGAGGGGGGTGTTGCCCCTGGAGCAGGAAGAAACAGCCTCCAAGGGAGCGATTCTTCTGCCCCTCCCCTGCGCAGGGCCCAGGCCGCCTCTGTGACTTCACAAGACCCTGGGGCAGCAGAGAAGGGGGGAGTCACGCCTCTGTTCACTTGTTCATTCAACAGATGCTCGGTGCTCCCACTCCGCAGGCGGGATTAACAGCAGTCCCCACTGTCAGGTTGTTGGAGGATTAATTTGAATTAATACTGGGAGCTTCTGGGGCGCCTGGGTGGCTCAGTTGGTTAAGCATCCGACGTCAGCTCAAGTCATATCTCATAGTCTGTGGGTTCGAGCCCCGCGTCGGGCTCTGTGCTAACAGCTCAGAGCCTGGAGCCTGCTTTAGATTCTGTGTCTCCCTCTCTCTCTCTCTGCCCCTCCCCTGCTCGCTCTCTGTATCTGTCTCTCAAAATAAAATAGACATAAAAAAAATTTTTTTTAAATACTGGGAGCTTCTGGCATGGCCTGGCTCGGGGGCGTGGGCACCTACGTGTCCCCTCCAATGTGGTCTCTCCTCGAAGCCACTGGGATCGGATCTCCCTGCCCCCCTTCTGTATCTTGTCACTCTCTTTTGTCTCCTGATCACTCTCTAAAATTACCTTATTTATTTGTTTATTTCTTATTCTCTATTATTACACCAGAATGTGAGCTCCATGAGAGCAGGGACCTTGCCCGTTGGGTCTAGTGCTGAGTTCCAGGATCTAGAACAGCAAGTCCTGGCCCACAGTCAGGCTACCAGATTATGTGTTGAATGAATGAACGGATCCGGCAGATGAAGGAATGGATGGATGAATGGGCTTTGTATGACCTGGGTCCTGCTCCTGGTCTGGACTCATCGCCCACATTCTCCCCCCTCTTCCTGCTGCTGGCACACCGCCCAGATGTATGTCATGTCTCACCCCTCACCTCCTGAAGGCGTCTGTATAAACGTCACTATATCAGGCCCTCTCTGACTACCTTGTCTGAAACCGCAAACCACCCCACCTCCTGGCCTTTCTTGCTTAACCCACATACACCCCCACTTTGGCATTCTTTTCTCCAAAGCACTTAGCATTGTCTCATATAGTAATAATTCCTCTCTTTTAATGCCTCTCACTTCCCACCAGAACATCAGCTTCAAGAGGGCAGGGGTTTTTGTCTGTTTTATTGGCTGATCTAGTTCATGCTCTTAGAACAGTGAGTTCCTGGCACCTAATATGGTCAGAAATACTTGCTGAATGAATGCGCGAACTGGAGGTCAAAGGAGCTAGGGTAAGTGGGCTGGGGTAAGAAGAGAGGACTTCCTGGAAGAGGGGGTTTGACTGGGGACTTATGGGATTAGGAGAGGCATAACGTTGGTGGGAGAACATTCCAGGCTGCATAAAGATTCAAAACCAAATGCAGTTGCCTAGGGTCTGGAACTGGAACATCACAGGTATAGTCTTGCCTGTCGTTCCCCCGCAAATGCTTAGATCTTCTGCTGTCTGACAGCGGTTCTTTGAAAATTTATTCAATGTTTTATTCATCCTTAAATTCTTTAAAGCTGCAAATCAGTCACTGGGTGCTTTGCTAACCCCAGGTTCCAGGCTCCTGTGTTGCAAATAATTCTGCTGTTTTGCATACCAAGCAGACTTTTCTCTGTCCCGGGAAAATGAATTTCTCCCGGTGATCATTGCTCTAATTGCATCCACAGGTAGAGCAAACATCTCTCCCCGATTTGCATTATGCAAAACCTTAATCTCCACAAGTTTCTGAAACCACTGTGAATGATTCACAGCCTTCTGACACCAGGAAGCGCACTGCTCGATCCAGCAGTCCATATAAACTAGATTTAAGGGAGGGGGAATAGAGGAGCCTGGACACTATAAACTTTTAGGGAATAACCACCCCTTAGTGTGGATGCCCCATAAATTTGCTTCTTAGGAAAAAAGAAAGAAAGAAAGAAAGAAAGAAAGAAAGAAATGGGGCATTGGCCACACAGGTATTGCTGGATTTATGTCCTTCATTCTGTTATCAAAATAAAGAGGACAGTGGACTTCTGTCTCCAGCAAACTCCTATGGCATCAGGGTGAGCCTGGCCTCTGTGAACTGGGGACAAACTGGCCTAAGAGAGGCCCCTGGAAGGCGAGGCAGGAAAGTAAGAGGCTCAGTGTTGTAGCAAGAGCACAGTATGAGAGATCTTTGATGCCCAGCTGTACACATTCATTGCTGTGTGACACAGCCAGGTTACTTAACCCCTCTGGGCTTTGGTCTTCTCACCTATCACTGAGGGTAACAAACCCCAACTAACCAAATGGCTGAGGACTGGGTGAAGTTCTGGTGGGATCTTTGTTAGGCCTCTTCTGCGTGCTGGGCCCCGGCTTATGTTCTGGGGAAGCAGTGGAGACCAGGACAGAAAGGCTCCGGACCCCAGGTGTTTACAGACAACACACAGCAGCAGGTGCAGCAACCTGTCGCCTGGGTGAGCTCAGACTGTGATAAGATCTGTGAAGTGAGTAAAACAGGGTCTGTGACAATGAGTAGGAAGAGGGAGAGTCACATCACCAGTAACGCAGGAGACCTGACTGTGACAGAGAGTGTGGGTGAAAACGGCCCTCTCACAGCTGGCACAGGTGGGTAGAGACAGAGTCATTGACCCACGAAGGTCTGGCCACTAGCAGCCACCAGCCATGGGCGTGCTGCGTTCTGTCGCTGGGCATCAGGCTTAGATACAGCCAAACACGTTCACAACAGGTGTAGTATTATTACTGCGATTTTTTTATCATCACCATTTAGGGATGAGGAAACCGAGTCTTACCCCAGAATCTACAATCGACTCTTCGATATGCACGCTGTCTTCCATCTAAATTCATTTGCCTGCAGTTGGAGAGGAAAGAAATGCCTACCTCCCTTCACCAGCTCTTAAACTGTTGTCTCTGGGATAAGACCCAGCCGTCTGGGTGCTCCCTTGTGATGCTGGGGCAGAGTGTTCGCAAAACAAGTTTCGGCTTTGTTACCGCTCTCTGTTGGGCTTTGCCAATAGGGGGCGATAGAAGGAGCCACCAAGAGGGGAGGAGGAAGAAAGGACTTGCTATTTCCTCCCGCCCCTGTTTTGCTGCTTCTTCCTGTTTGTTTTACTGTTCCTCTCAGGGTCCCCTTAGTGCCTTCAGACATAGCGGCATCAACCAGCCAGTGCTAGATGATTTTCAGCCCCACGGTTTTTCAGTCCTGCCAGGTCCATCTTCGAGCTTCTGTTTTCATAGTTATAACCTAGCTCCCCAGTCCTACGGTCTAGCTGATTCTTCCAGTTGCCACCTGTGTGACACACCTTAGTGAAGGAGTCTCAAATCGTTTCTTCAAGGACCGCATCGTCAACACTTTCGGCTTGCAGGCTCTATGATCCCGTTGCAACTACAGCTCAACCCTTGTAGCGTGAAGGCTGCCACAGACAATATGCGGACAAATGGGCCTAGCTGTTGGGCCAATAAAACTTTATTTACAAAGGCAGACAGCCTACTTGTGGACAGCAGCTTGCTCATACCTGCCTTAGTGCTCTCTTCGAATTTCAATTCCTCAATGCCTAGTTAACAATTATGTACCTATACTCTTTTTATTGTTAAAATAAATGGCATGATTTCTGTCTCCTGACTGGACTCTTACTCATACAGAAATTGGAACCAAGGTTAGGATTCACATCTGACTTCCTAAATGAGCATTTAATGGACTTGCTACTTTTTGTCCGTGGAGACCAAACAGTAAAATGTCAACACTATAATGGACCATCGTGATGCTTGGTACAATGACAAGATGATCAAGAATCTCCGAAGACTATATTGTGGCAGAAAGCAGGAGATTTGGCACGGACATGAGGCAAGACTATGGAATGTGTACTGTTGCCTCTGAGCCATAAAAGCAAGCTGCTTCTTATAGCCCTTGTCGATTGGTCTAGAAAAACTAACGCATCTGCCAGGTCAGTAGCTCCCTAGGAGGTGTTAGGGGTGGTTGACATGTTTAAGCAGATAATTTGTCTGGGAACAGCAGCTATAATCAGAGTCACCACCTGATAAGGCTTATAGTAATCCATAGTCATTGTCCAAGTACCATCTGCCCACATAGAGGCCAGACAGGCAAGTTAAATGGAGATGTCATTGGATTCCTCCCCCTCCCCCGACATCGTTCAAGTCTTTAAGGATGGCAATAATCCCTGCAATTCACCAAAAATGCTACCCTTAGGAGAAAAATTTACTAGAGGGTTTCACCAGGGTCTTAGCTCTGTAATGGATTTTACTCCATGAAGTCTGTCCAGGTGCCAAGGAGCTTGGGATCTGCAGACCTACTGGGCCCACTGTGATTTGTCCTTGAGTCAAAATTCCACTTATTACCAGATCTATGTTTAAAAAAAAAAAATAGACAAGAGGCCATGACTCTCCATTTTGGTGGTTTCTGGCCACCAGATCTTTTATTTCCCCTCCCATTATATAGATCAAATACCATTTTGGTACATTGCCCATCGATTTCATTTCTAAGGACACCATGATGAATAAGCCATGCCAAAGATTTCCTGGGACGTTCTGATGATCACTGCTTTTCTTCTGGTAAATATGGTGAGTATGCCCATCTTGCCTTAGGGGGAATAAGTGCTATCACTTATCCCCACCCTCACTGATGGCTGCCATCTGACATCTCCACCATTATACCTGGCCTGCTGAGAACAGCCACACACAGAGTTTCAGGGATGCAGGTGCTTGATACGACTCGATGCCTTTATGAACGGAGAGTCTGCCAGACCTTGAGGGCGAGTAGGGGTCGGAGGAAAGGCTGTCCGTATCATTCAGATAAAGCCACTCCAATACCCCATCTCCCTAATCCTTTGGATTTCCTTTTTTTTCTTTAATTTGTTTAACATTTATTTACTTTTGAGAGACAGAGCGAGACAGAGCACAAGTGGGAGAGGGGCAGAGAGAGACAGAGACACACACAGAATCCCAAGCAGGTTCCAGGCTCTGAGCTGTCAGCACAGAGCCTGACGCGGGGCTCGAACTCACAGACCTAAGCTGGTCAGATGCTTTACTGACTGAGCCACCAGGCGCCCCAGGATTTCCTCCCTTATACGGTACAAGGAGCCAAGGAGCGTTCTGTCACCCAACCCAATCCAATGGGGGCCACCACTGAGGCCAAGGATGCTGAGCGGCCATGTAAACAGAGCCACCTCCAGCTTCCGGAGCTGACCATTGAATTCAGAATCCCCAGGAAGTGCACCCCTATTTATAAATTGACTTTGATTCACTGCTATATGCTGTTCTCTCTGGTCTAAAACTCATAACAGAATCTATTCCTGCACATAGTTCCCAGGTTTCTGCCAACATCCCTGAATCACTTAGGAGTACATCTCCTTCCTCCCGGCCAGCCTCTGTGCTGGTCCTTCTGGAACATGCAGACACCTGACCCTAGTTTAGTGACCCTAGTTTAGTAGCACCAGGAGCGATTGGGGCGGGGCTTGAGGAGGATGGGTAGCTTCTTGCAAGGAACCCTTGTGATAACCTTGCAGGGAGGCCTGGGAGGGATGCTGTTTCTACTTGGTTCTACTCAGTTCCTGTTACTTTTATTCTGTGTTTGTGTGATTTCCACTGCCCGCTGTGAGAGCAGGCACAGAACAAATAGTTTTGGATGGATCCATAAAAACATTTCAAGGGTAAGGGCCAAGCGTTTGAAATCTATTTCATTTTTTAATTTGTAATAAATTGACTATCAAAATGTAGCTTTTTCCTCTAGTTAAACCTCACCTGAACAGAAGCCCCCAAATGTCCAGCTCCCCCAGACCCCTCTCTGGCTGATCCAGGCCTCCACTAAAGGGCAGGCTCAGATCTGACACCTCCCAAACGCTTGTATCTGGGGGCATGATTCTTGGTATCCAATAGATGCTTCCGTGAATATCAGCTGGATTGCTGAACGGATGAATGTAGGGGGCTGCCTTCAGAGGCCTCTTCCAGAACCATCCATCTCAGCTGGGCATTGATCACACCTTACCTGCCCTCTGTATTCTTCAGATTGTGCTCAAGGAGATAAACCAGTCTTTTGTTCCCACCAGCAAATTCTCTCCTGGATGGAAATTGATGCAGTTCTGTGACCAGCACCTGGCAGGCCATGTGAGGTGGGTTTCCACTGTCGGGTCTCAGGGCTACATGCAAGCTTGGCACTGACTCAGTGGCCCTCTTGCACCTTTGTGCCTGTCTGTGGAGCTCCTTCCTGGACATCCACCGTGACTCGGTGGCAGCGAAAGGGCAATTGCCTGGGCAGTCAGACATCGCGGGTGCCAAGCCAACGGCCACTTCTGGCCTTCACTCAGTTCAGTCCGTGTGGCTCAGGTCCCAGGAAGCCACAAGTTTCAGAACTCAGACTCCCTTCCCTCCCCAGGATGTGCCTCGTGATGGATTAGGGCCAGCGGTTCTCAGTTCTGGCAGACCCAATGACCTCTGCGAAGAAGAAATGTACTTAATAACCTCTCCAATGCCCTGAAATGGAAGTCATAAATAATTAACCTATAGTATCGCATGTACTTAAAAACCCATTATAATGCTCTTAAGTGGACTGTAAAAAAGAAATAAAAGGAAAATAATTTGTAATAAAATAAATCACACTTCCGTATGCAAATGAGCAGGCGCAGGCACACGAGGAGACATGATGAATAGTTAGGTCCTTGTCAACATCGGGAGTTCAGGTGTGAGGGGGGAAAGATCAGGAGGGCAAAACAGTGAAAGAGAAACTTGAACGTCAATAGTGTATTCAGTATACATTAAAATCCTGCAGAAATGTTGTTTTGAAATAAAGTTCGAAGTAGCTTCTATAATTAAGCGGTGCTCTACACACTAGTGATTTAAATGGCCTTTCACACAGGAGGATGACATTTGTCTTTAGACCATGCTGCACATGGTGGACACTCAGTATTCCTGGACCCACCCTGTAAACGCCCAAAATGTTATCAATCATTCAGAGAAACCAAAACACCCCCGTTTCCAACATGGCCTTAGGGAGCCGACTCCTCTGGTGACCAGTCATGATCAGTATGTTTCCTCCACCAGCAACTGGTCCAGGAATAAGTCCAGGATGCAATTTTGGCTGAAGTAACACGAAAGAAAACATGCCGGGGATTCTGGGAAAGGCTTCCTGGGTCTTATAAAGAGGCAATAGAAAGAAACATATTTTTTTCTCTTTCTGCCTCGGGGCATTGTTGCCTGAGGATTTGTTACCTGAGCTGTGGAACCTTCCAGCAATAATCGGACAGAAAGTCAATGAGGGGAAGACAGCACCATGGCTTCTGAACCAAACCCGAGCTGCCTGGATTTTACCTGCGGATTCCTTGGTTTATGAAGTAATAAAATGTCCTTATTATTTAGGTGAATGTTTGGGGAGTTTTCTGTCGGGACACTTTTGCTGATTACCAGAATCCCTTCCAATGGCGAGCAAAATCTTCCAAATTTCCAAAACACTACAACAGCATTCACGTCGTCTGACCTTGGCACTCCTGTGAGGTATGGGTTATGATCCCCATTTACAGATGGGATCACTGAAGCCCAGGAGGAGGAGGGGTGCCTTGCCCAGCGTCAGACACACAGCTGAGCTGGGATAGGCCCTGGTCCTGGGCAGAGTCCCCCTCCTGCTCCCGCCAACGGCACAGGCCGGAGGCCTTCTCAGTCCTCTGATCCCACCGCTCCCCCAGGCCCCCCGTGCCCCAAAGAGCCACACCCCCTCACTGCCATCATTTTACATTCTCATTATCGGGGCAACTTCCTTGGATTAAAAACCTGATTCTCCAGACATTCCTTATTAAATATGTATATCTCATCTTGAAAGAACTAATACATATTCATTACCACAAATAAGTTCTTCATTAGTTCTCGGAGGTGGCAGGCTTTGAGAGACATGGACACAGGACAGGTGAGGCTGGGCTGCGTCGGCTCGTGGCGCCAGCGCGAGCTTCCATTCGCTCGTCCCTACACTGTGCGCCCGGTGACCACTGACACGTGCGTCCAGGTGCCACACGCGGTGCGGGGTCCCGCAGCCCCGCCCTGGGGCGCCACGGTCCCTGCCCTCACGGGGCCGGCGACCTCAAGAGGGGACAGTCAGTCATCACCTGAGCCAGAGCGTCGGGGGTCAGATGAACTCCACGAAGGAAACAGCAGGGCGTCAGGGAACAGGAAGCGACTTCACAGCAGACGGGCAATCAGGGAGGCCTCCAGGTGGAGGGACGAAGACCAGCTAAGGGCGCAGCCCCCCTCCCACGGCCACAAGGACCCGGGAAGGCCCCTGGAGCCCCGGAGCCCGGCGTGAGGACCGGGTGACCACAGGTGGAGGGGCAGCACGTGGAGAGGACGGGGCCGAGGCCCAGCCCCACCCCTCACCTACCCCCCCGAGGGGACGGGGGATGCGGACAGAGGCCCGGCTCCTGCAGAATCAGACGCCCCTCCGGCCCCCGCAGGAGTTAGTGACACGAAGGGGGCCCCCCCGGAAGGAGATCCCGGGGAGAGGCGGCTACAGGCGCCGCGACTGTCCCGGCGTTGGCCCGGCTCCCGGCGGGGAGAAGAGCGGCCCAGCCGCCCGGGCCGCGTGCTCGGAAGCGCAGGGCCCGCCGTCCCCGCGGACAGGGCTCCGGAACCCTCTGGAAGCCGAGGGAGTGTCCGCCCTGCGGGCGCCCACGGAGACGAGTCCAGGTCCCCGGGGCTGGGGCCACGGGACCCCGTCTTGCTAATGAGCTGCGCACAGTGCCCGCCCGTCCCCGTCCCCCGGGCTGGGCGCTCGCCCGCCACTGCCAGGCCCCCTGGCCAAGCTCCCTTCTTCGTGCCCAGGCCCTGGTGACACGGGGCGGGGCGGCTCCGTCCCCGGGTCACAAGGGAGGAGCGCCCTGAGCACAGCTCCCACCTGCCCCTCTGGGCACCTGCACTTTGAGCAAGAAACCCGCCTTCCCGGGCAGGGCCTCTTCCTGGGGGGCCGTTTGCGGGGCAGCACGACCCAGCCTGTGCCCACCGCGCATCCGCGTGTTCAGACTGTCCCCCCCCCCTCCCGAGAAGCACCGCTCCCTTCACGAGGCCCCACGCGTGCCAGGCCTTATGCTCCTCTGTGTAAAAAAAGATAACATCTCGGATGAATGTGCCCTTGGTGACTCTTCTCCATTTACCAAAGGCGCAAAGAGTAATACAGCTGCATTCCCTGCACCCTTACGATGCGCCCGGCATCTGCTAAGCACTTTAAGGTAAAGCCTCACAATCACCCTGGGAAGGAAGTGTTGTTATTTATTCCCATTTGACAGAGGGGAACGCTGAGGCTCAGAGTGGCCACGCAGGTACGCAGGCCCACACGGCCAGTAAACGGCAGAGCTGGCGTTTGAACCAAGGCCCGTCGGACTCCTGACTTGGGGTTCATGCTGACGTTCCCCCGGGGCACCGGTGGTGACCCCGAGGGCTGGCGCAGGATGCAGGGCGCAGGTGCGTCCTCCCCCCTGAGGGCGCCGGCTGGGGGGCCCTAGTGTCAGGGTTCAGGCTCTGCTCCTGCAGCTCCAGGTGGCCCGGCTGAGGGAGACCCCCAGGCAGAGGCTCTGGGTGGTCGGAGAAACCCCTCGCCCACTGGGCCCCCAGCCCTGCGGGCCCAGCCTTCCTCTCCACGCCTCTCTGTCTGATATGAGCCTCTTTAGAGTAAACCGCATTGATTCTGCCTAATTAGCTCCTCAAATGAAATCACCAGTTATTTTGGGAGCAGCATCCTCACAAATGAACGTCTCCCAGGAGCATTCAGGTGGAAAATGCAGATAAACACACCGCTTTGTAGAATAAATGGACGCAATTCGTCCCCAGGGGCCCGGGCTATCACAGGCCCTGGGCCTCACTTTCACAAAAGGCTTGAACCTTAGACTTCTGGAGTTCTCTCCAGATGAGGCGCCTCGAGAGCAGAGGGGAAGCCCGGTCGGTCTCGGCGCCCAGCACAGACTTTTCCTCCGCTCACCAGTCCGGCCCCGGCGCCAGCCTCTGAGGGACACACTGCTGGGAGCCCCTGCTGCAGACGGGGAAACTGAGGCACGGGAAAATCAGTGTGAGCCCAGGAAGTCCAGCCACAGATCTCATGCACTTGATCACAAGGCCCCATCCTTTGTCTCCACCATCCCTCCATCCCCATCCTCAATCCAAGTGCGCCTGGAATTGGCATATTTCTTTAAAATCCATGCAAGTCTCATGTTCCGAACAGCACCCTGTAAAGTACTGGTCCACTTCAACAGGTCAGCCAGCCATGGTCTTCGTAACCCTGTCGTCTCCATTTTTTGGTGTCCCCCCACAAGAGGAAGCCTCCTGGGGCTCCCCTCTCTGACCGACCCTGCCCTCAGCGGAGGCATCTTCCATTCCGCAAGCGGCTGGTGGGACTGAAGGCTGGGAGTGAGGCTCTGGGACCGGGCGTCATGTACCCAAATCCCGGCTCCGGTGGCCCTTCAACACGTGACCCTGGGGGAACCCTTCACCCCTTCACCTCCTTCCTCTCTACAATGGGAGGGAGGCGAATACGGTGCCGCTCATGGGGCTGTCGTAGGAATCAATGAAGTGACATGTTCGTGTGAACGAGGTTACACATTCATGTGAACACTGGGCCCGGCACATAGTAGGTGTTCAATTAACACTACACATCAAATGGACCCTTCAGTCACAGATGAGCAAGGGGATCCCTCCCATCTGTCAGTGTGGAGGCGGAGGCTAGATTTCCTGCCATGCCCATCAGGCAGGATCAGGCCGGGTCAGACATTCTGGGCCTCCACCATCAAGCTGGACCTAGTTGACACAGAGGAGGGGTGTGTGGGTGAGGGTGCCAGAGTGTTCCTGGCCCCTTTCTATAGCCGAGTCTCAGCAGACAGGCTCCAAGTCTGGGTTGGCTGCTGACACAGACAAGGCGCCCCTCCCGGACCCTCCCCCAGGCAGTAGCGCCCAGCCCTCCCACCTCCCGCCAGGTCCCTGACAGCAGGTGGCGTGATGGACAGAGGGCGGCTCTGCTGCCCACACCCAAGCCCCGCCCCTCTCCTGAGGGGCTGTTCCCCAGCAGCCTGCAGCTCCAGGGTCCTTGAACATTAGCCACACAACGTGGAAACAAGTCCCACCTGCCAGGGCCAGTCCCGTGTTCTTTTCCAAGGAGCTGCTTGAACCAAGAGCCAGAGAGGACAGCGGCAAGTCTGTGTGGCCCACGGGGGCCGCCCTTCTCCAGCCTGCTGGCCTGCAGGGTTCCTGTCCCCGGAACAGCTCCCCCGCCTCCATTGTCATGGTGTCTGAAAAGCCCCCATTTGTCACCTCCACAGCTGTAGGGGGCGCTGGTGAAGCAAAAATAGGTAACCAGGGGAGTGCCTCCCCGTCGCCCACTGGCTCCCGTGGCACTGTGAGACACGTGTCCCTCAGCAGGGAGCGAGGCCAGGGGATGGATAGGCTTTGATTGGAGAGAGGGTGAACGGGCAGGAAGGATCTGGAAAGATCTGGAGGCTGGGGCCAGGGCAGCAGGGACGGGCTGCATGGTGGGGGTGCTGGGGCAGCCCTGCACCGGGAACCTGGGCCTGGAAAGTACTGGAAGAGAAAGAGCAGGGAAAACAGCAGGAGGACATGGCAGGGCCCCCGACAGGCTGGGCCGAGGCTGGCTAAGGCCCGCCCAGGAGGGGGCCGACCTGGGGGACTGGACCTTCTGCAGAAGCTCCCAGAACTTCAGGACAGAAAGTCAGAAGACCCGAATGCTGCGTGCAGGGGAGGAGGGTGGGAGCTGGGAGGCCGGTGAGAACACCAGACTATTCTAGGCAAATGATGACGGTTTGGATCCGGCTGGCAGCAATAGATGTAGCGAGAAGTATCCAAATGGCCAATATCCAAAGCAGGAAGGAACGAAGCGTGGGCAGAAAAAAACGTTCCTCCTGAGCCCTCTCATTTCAGGGAGAAGAGATTCTCCCAGAATCCTCCGCGAGCAGGGCCCTTGCACCTCATTGGTCAGAAATGGGTCAACATCTACCAATCACAGGCAAAGGGGTAGAATCCCGTGATTGGCTTACAGCCTCAAGAAGACCACCTTCATGACTTGTGGGGCCCAGTGCAGAATAAAAATTTAAGCCCCTTAGACTAAAATTATTAAGAATTCCAAGACTGCCTCAGCAGGGCCTTTAGCCAATCATGGGACCCTTCCGAGCACTGTGTGACCTCAACGGGTCACACGCGCCCATGAAGGCAGCTCTGTCCTCGTGATTCACCCCCTGGGCTGAGCATGGGGCCACCCAGACAGACTGCAGGAGGGAGGGTGTGGACAGTGGGGAGAGACCCCAGTGTGGGCCATCAGAGAGGCCGCTGTCCCCACAGACTAGACAAATATAATTGTGTGTCATGGTAATACTACACATTTCATAAAACACAATAGGAAAAATGCAATATATTATAGAAATAAAATGTTACAAATACCACTTTCACTCTAGGGAGCTCTTCAGATTCTGTTTGAAAGTGCTCAGATGGGCAGGCCTGGTGGGCCTTCAGCTATAATTGCTCTGTTTTACAGATGAGAAAACTCTCCTTTGCCCAAAACTCGTTAGCGGCTTCCTGATGCTACACATGAACTCCAAAGCCTGTCAGTCACCTACGTGCCCTAGGCCCTGCCCACTCCGATATCACACCCTCCCTACCACTTTCTACCTCCGGGCCTTTGCACCTGCTGTTTCTGCTCCCTGAAATCAGTTATTCCAAGGTCTCTCCTCCTTGGGTCGCCACTCAATGGTCTGCCCCAGAGAGGCTTTCGCTGACCATTTATCAAACCAGCTTGCACATCTGTCCCTGACCTCCCACCTGCTGGATTATTTTATTGGCATTTACAGCATCTGACATATTGCACATCTGTGTATTTATTGGCTTTTTTGTCTGTCTCTTCCAGCAGAAAATAAACTCCACAAGCACTCTACGATGTGATTTTGGGCCTAGAACAGGGCCCGGCACCTAGTAGGGCCTTAATAAATATTTGATAAATGATGCCAGTGAGGGAACGGGTTACTGAGCAGACCTCGAATCACATCTGGGCTCCTGCAGACATCTTGTGTGCCAGAATGCCGGCTGAGGGCACATTCTGGACAGGATGGCTTTGCATCATCAGCTGTGCCTTCCTGCCACCTCAGCCCCAGCACCCGGTGACTCAGGTCCAGCCTGATGGAAGAACATTCTCATGGGGAGGCTCCGTCCTGCAGGGGATCCGAGGCCTGGATGAAGCAGAAGGGATCTAAATGAAGGAGCGCGGGACCAGAACTCTCACACCCAAGGAAGGAATAAAGACATAATTGTGGACTTTCCAAAACCTGAAGATTAAATTAGCACAAATACCTCTCGAGGGAGTGGCTGTATCTTGATCCAAATCCTCCCTGCCCCGGCCACTCATTCACTGATTTGTCCGGTCAGAGTCAACAAGTACTGATTGAGCACGTACGGTGCTACTACTTCCTGCTGTGCTAGGAAGTGGGGATACAGTCGTGAGCGAGGCAGGCCCGGCCCTCACAGAACCTGCAGTCTGTTTGGAGTAGACCAACTATGTGTGAGTTACGAAGTGCTTAAGTAAACTGAATATGGAAGGACTGGGTCTTTGGCAGAAGGAAAGAGTATGCTCTGTTAGAGTCAATACGTGATGATATCTTTAGTCAATCAGGAGGGCCTCTCGGAGGCGGTGGCATTCCAACTGAGACCTGAGTAATGGGAAGGAGCCGGCCATGGGAGGGGCAGATGGTAAGATGGTTGTCGGCAGGAAAAAAACAGCAAGTACTAAGTTCCCGAGGTGGGAACAAGGAATGAGATGAGAGAGCCCGAGGAACGGAAAGGACGCCTTGGTGGCTGAAGGGCAGCGAACCAGAGAGGCAGGGGCTGGGAGAGACTGGAAAGGCCGGAGCCCCCTGGGCGCTGGCTGTCCTGCCCGCCCAGCAGGCCACAGAGGTGTTCACACAACGGGGTGGAGTCAGATCTGACTCCAAGTCTTCGTGACCTCAGGTCACTTAACACATTCAGCCTGTTTTCTTATCTGTAAAATGGGACTAATAACTGTCTTCTCCCAGGCACCATGAGAATCAGTGAGGATTAGGGATCGCAATCCTCGCTGGTGGGGATATGCTGTCCCCCCACCTCACCCCTCATTCCCTGATTCTGTCCACTAATGCCAACTAGCAGAGGCTGATTGCCCGCAAAAAATATTAGGAATTTACTGTGACAAGACCCCGATCGCTCAATTCTGCAGATAATGAGCACCGACAGCAAATACCGACCGAGCACTATACTAACATGCCCACTATGGCACCGGGCACATAGTAGGTGCTCAAGATGCAGCTGCTGGTGGTGTCTGTGGCGGGCACCTCCCTGCCAGACGGCCAGTGGGCTTCCTCTCCCTCCGCCCTGATGACAGGCACACCCCTCGGGACCCAGGAGGCTGCTGTCATTAAAAGGCCTTTCCCACCGCATCCCGGTGAACTGGAGTCACTAACAAATGAGGTGAACGAGAATCCGTGCCCTTGTGGAGCTCACCTGCAGTGCAGGAGGCAGAGAGTGAACGATCCTTTCTGTCAGGTGGTGGCAAACGCTAGGAGGGAAAATAAAACGGTGAGGGGAGACAGGGTAACAGCAAAGAGTGGAGGATGACGTGACATTTGAGCAGATGTGGGTAAAATGAGGGAGCAAAGCATGAGGCCGTCTGGGGGAAGAGAGCTCCAGGTCATGGGGACATGTGCAAAGGCCCCGAGGCAGCACCCACAGCATGAAGGCAGCAAAGCTCCCTTCTGATTTCCTATGACAGCCTGCGGGCCTTTCCTTAGTGAGGGGTCGTCTTCAGCCCTTCCCCTCCCCCAATCCCATGTCTGCCAGGTTCTGGGACCAAAGTCAGATTCTCCCATGGTGCACGTGGGCAGTGAGTCTGTGAAACCCAGTGGCCTCCATGTTTCCAACCTGCTACATGTAATGTTGTGGCCCCAGAACCACATCAGAGATCAGTACTTCTGAGCTGTGTGACCGTGGGTAAGTCACTTAATACTAACTGAGCCCATCTTCTCTGTAAAATGGAGCTCAGCAGCACTTACCTTGAAGGGCTGGTAAGAGGATTACAGCAGATGATGCCTTTACAAAAGCTGCCCCGACAAGCGTCCAATAGGTACTAAGCACTCAGTGCTGAACGCTGCTATTAATCCGTCAGAGAAGTCCGGGGAAGGCCAGGCTGGTCAGAGGACAAACCCTTTTTGAAGAATTGAGTTGTACACCCTCTTGTCGTAGATGGGACTGAGACACAGAAAAGGACACCTTGAGTCTGTTGCCCTACAGCCCTCTCCTGACCCCTCCAGGAGATGTTACTAAGTGCCCAGAAAAGTCCATTTGGGCCAGGCCTTCTGAATCACCACCCCGCAAATCCCCCAAACCCCGGAGCCTTACAACAGGAGCCCCTCCACACACCCCCCCCCCGCCCCCTTGCTCTGGGAGGCTCAGCCAGGACGCGATGGCCCACAGCGCCACCTGCTGGTCAGTGCTTCCAGACGGGTCCTCATTCCAGGCCGGGGTGGGGCGCACGTTAGTAATTGGCGCGTTCCTGGCCACAGCCCCCATAAGCACCTCATTTTACAGTTGGCAAGGGCCTCTCGCATCCTTCTCATCCATCCAGTTGCAAGGGACGAAAGAAGGGAGAGAAGGAAACGTGCAAAAGAAAAATAAAAAAGAAAGAATATAGAGTCTGGCTCGCAGGCATATGTCGTGGATGTCGTGGGACAAAGAAAAAACCGAAAATCTAGGAAAGAAAGAAAACAGGAGGGGAAAGGGACAAAAATAGTCAAGAAAGAGAAATAGAGAAAAATGGGAAAAGAGGGAAAAAGATAAAATATCCACACCAAGTCAAGCCTAACCCAGGCCAGAGGGCAGGGACCAGTGCCCATCATCAGACAGTCCCAGCTCGGGCCTCGAGGCTGCCTCTGTCCCAAATGTGGGCACCTAACAGCCAGCATTTGGGCTGAAAGCTGGTAGGCAGGACCTGCCCAGGCAAGTGCCCAGGTAACCGAAACCTCCTATCACTATACAGTCTCTGGCGCCACCTGCTGGCAGGACGGAGCACCACATCTATCCCCTGGAAGTTAAATTTGGGAACCCTGGAGAGAGTTGGCTCTCTCAACAACACAGCGGGGTGGGTAAAACCCCTCCATTTCTCAGAGAAGGAAACTGAGGTTCCAAGAGAGGTGGTGGCCTCTCGGGAGATGGCACTCAGCAAGGACAGTACCCTTCCAGGTCCAGGGGGCGGGTGAGGGTGTCCGACTTCAAAGGTCTCAGCCCAGATCCTCACGGCCCTCAACAACCCAGCCCAGCCCCAGAACAAAGACAGGTGCAGAGTACGTGGTTACGGGCACGTGGTTCCTGGCTTGATAGTCATGATCCTTCATTTTAGCCATGGTTCACTGATGCCCAGCACTGGCCTGGATGCTGGGCACACAGCGATATGGTTCCTGTACTCGGGGTGCTCTTACTGGTGGGCAAGGAGGATGGTAAACACACAAACCATTACATTTAGATAAAACTATAACATGGCCAACACACCCCATCCCACCTTTGGCTCCCTGAGTGGCCCCTGACACCATCCACACCAACGAGTGATATCTGAGCCACCTCCATCCATCTGGCAGTTGGAAGAAACAGAGGCTCAGAGAGAGTCTGGAAATCCAGCCGGGAGGTTCAAGAGATTCATCAGCTGCAGGGTTTTGCCTGCCGCTTGATGCTGCACTGACCGGCCCAGCAACCCCAGTCACCAGGTCCCCCCTCAGCCACCATCACCATGGTGACCCCGGAGCTGAGGGTCTGGACAGCTAAGAGGCAGGCACTGGCCACGCCTGCCTGAGCAAGGCCTGCCCAGAGCCCAGGAGGTCAGGTAAAGGAATGTGCGGGGGGGGGAGACAAGAGTGCTGGCGGCTTGCCAGAAGGTAGTGGCCGTCCTCCGCCACAGCTGACACATCACAAGGCAGAAAGGTGGGCCAGTGGGACCAGAACTTCTGAATTTTAAAAAGAAACAAACAAACAAAGTCAGAATTTGAAAGTAACATCTGTTGATTCTGGAGTGTCTAGTTCAAAATTATGAAAACACCATGTCGGGGAAAACAAAACCGAAACCCATGCCTGTTTCCAAGTTTCAGTCCTCGGGCCACAAGTTCGAGACCTCTCATAAAATGCACCCTTGCACTTCATGCTCCATTTTGTATTGTGAAAAAAAAGGCCTTCCTGAGACCAAAGCAGGTCCTGGGCTTTCCAGACAGTTCCACCTGACCCCCCTCCCCCCGCGCCCCAGTTTGCAAACAGAGCTGTGTGTCTGAGAGGCAGTGGGGCTTGCTTAAGGCCACAGAGACCTTACCTCTCAGGTCCAAACCACAGCTGCCCCTGCCTATCACTACCTGAGAATTCACTCTTCTCATTTCTGGTACGAAGGCGCAGAACAGGCAGAAATTGCTGCTTCCTATACAAACGCCTGCCTGAAGGAAGGCATCAAATCCTCCTTGTTGACCCCAAATATAGACGGAGGTGACAGCTCTCCCCTCAAAGGGTTTTTCACTGGATCTAAACACTGGCCTCAAATAATTCCAAATAACCCGTCCATCACGGTGCCTAAAATCCTACCAGGACCCATTCTCAACTATTACAGAATGGAGTCTTTTGAAACCTGTAATTGAAGGACAGACCCAGGCTGGGCCTTGAGAGCATAAGCTCTGGAATGGGTTAGCTTGGAAGGAGACACCAAAAGAGAAGGCTCACGGGTCTGAAATGACAGAACCGGGTGCAGGCATCGTGGCTCAGGGGGTTCCCAAGGGCGGCGGGCTTCAAGAGGAGGGTACCCCAAGGGAGCCTTTCAAAGATGTCAGTGTTTTCCAAAGTGGGGGAAAGGAGGGAAGAAGGGGAGAAGGTAAGAAAGAGGAAGGAAGAAAGGAGGCAGGAAGGGAGGGAGAGGGAGGCAGGCACGGGACAAGCCTAGGGAAACGGGCCCGCCCAGGGAATGAGATTTCTCTGGCTGCGCAGACCGAGCCAGCAAGCTTCGTAAGGCCGGGCGGGCACAGGCGGGGGCGGAGCCAGTTCAGGGCCCGAGACCCAGACAGGTCGGTGCGCACGCGCAGAGTCGAGGGGGCGCTGGCGTCCACTCTGATTGGCCCGTTTGCGGCAGCCTGGATTCTGATTGGCCGCGAACCAGGCATGCGGTGAGTGGAACTCGGACCCGGGATCCCAGACCCCGGATCCCAGACCCCGGATCCCAGACCCCGGATCCCAGACCCCGGGGCCCATGGAAGAGTGGGAACCCTGGCATGACACCCATAGGCAAGGAACGCCTGGGCCAGTTGCCACATTTTCCACCATCGCAGCAAAACGCGAGCTCCGAGTGGAAAACCAAGGTGAACGCGAGATAAAGACCGTTATTTCCCTGGCACGGCCGAGGCACAGACCCACCGTGCCGTCCGGAGTAGCCCTCACCGCTCTCCCCCTGCGAGAGAAACCCCATACTGCCCCCGTGTTAGAGGGGGAAACGGCTTCAGACGGTAACGTCCCTGTTGGGGGAGGGGGCGTCTCTGGCTCGAGGGCTCCGACGGTATCGATGGGAACCGTCCCCGGTACGTCTTCCAAAGCACGAGCTCATTCACCCGCGACGCTGGCCACACCCCGCCTTGCCCCTCACCACCAGAGTCGGCCCCAAAGGAACCCTCCACAGATCAGATCTTTGTATTATAAACTGACTTTTAATAATAATAAAAAAATCTATCATGACTTTAATGAGAAGATCTGTACATTTTAAAGTAAACCAGTGCACAACGCCCTTGCCCTCAGGGGCCCCTCTCCATTTCCCACCGGGGGCCTAAAGCCGGTCTTCATTTGTATCCGTGCCACCTGTGTCCAGCAACAAGCCCACCTCTTGCCATCTCGGCCACGGTGGCAAGAGAGGGAGCGTGGCCCCTGGAGGCCCAGGGCGCCAAGAACTGGTGGGACTTCAAGTCTCTGGGGCAGTGAGTAAGGCATACCTGATCTCAGCCGCCACACAAGGCTGGAGAGACATCCCCTCCGTTCTGCCGCGGCCGGGGTGGCTCCCTGTTGGCACACAGGCGGCCGAAGGGACAGACTCCTGAGAGGAACCCAGTGTGGGGCCCTGTGCCCAGGAGGTGGGCAGGGTGACTTCCTGTTTCTCTGGCTGGCTGAGAAGTCCCAAGTGCCCTGCTCTGAGCTAACATCAAGAAAATAAGTTACAGAAGCCACCACCCAGCGTTTCCCAGTGGCCCTCCTACCTGCAGGACAGACACCTGTGTGGGACTGCACGTCAAGTGGGCGCTTCAGCCCCCTCCCAGCCCCCAGCCCTGGTCCAACTGCCTCTCAAACCCTGGCAGCTGGGCACTAAAGGGAGCAGAGTGATTCAAGCTAATACTGACCGGCTGCTGGAGAACTGAGGTGGGGGGCGGGGGCGAAGGAATCCTAGTCAACACCTGTAAGTGATACCTTAAGACCCTAATATTAAAAAAAAAAAAGATGAAATACTGACAATTTTTTGAATTTTCAATAATTTAGTTTTTCTCTTTTTTAGTAGAAGTGGGAAAAGTCAACACTACCTTATGTTGGTCCCGTTAGACAATATACCCTTCTTTGAAATTTAAAATGTCAAATATATAATTACACAACCCAGGAAAAAAAAATCTCGACAACGCCAAGGACATAAAAACCCCAAAATAAACCATAGAGATTTCACGCCATATAAATAAAGTCGGAGCAAATCTCGCACCCAGGACTGATGGCTCAAGGTCCAATGGCGGTGATGTGAGAAGCTGGTGTGGCTCTCGAGGACCCTCTTGGTGACAGGTGTGTGCCCCGTCCCTCTGTCTTTCCTGGCAGAGGCCCGGCTTTCCCGAGTCCACCGAGCACGTTAGTACAGGGTTAGGGGCGAAGTGGCGGCTAAGGTGGGGAGGAGGAGGAGGAGACACGTGTGTTGCCTGGAATGTGGACTTGGAAGAAACCAGGGGTTTCAAAAGTGCAGGTTGAACCATCCTGAGGGAGCTGGGTGTGCAGGCTTCCAGCTACAGCGCCCGTGACGTCTCCCCCGTGTCCCGGGGACTCGTGGGCAGGAACCCAGGTCCCGGCCACGCCCGTCAGCGGGCTCCGTGGGTCCCCAGCACCCCTCGGGCTTCCGGCAGAAGCGTGGGGAGCCCGCCGGCCCAGGGCTGATCGGCCAGCTCATCCGAGAGCGTGGGTCACCGCTTGTCTGCACAGGAGGTGAAGATTCAGGTTGACAGATCCCGGGGGCAGGAAGGAGCCTCGTGGCCAGCTCTGCAGGTGGCCGGCATGGCCCCCCGGGGCTCCCCAAAGTGCAGCTCTGGCGGATGCAGCCAAGCACCGGGCATCTGTGTCCACACTCAGAGGTCTCCGTCCACTGGCGGCTGGCAGAGGCGGTAGAGCCTGGCGGAGAGAGGGGGGCTCAATGAGGAATGGCCGCGCAGGCCTTCTTTCTGGAACACAGAGTCCATGCCCAGGAAGTACAACTCAGTAGAGGCGGGTGAGAAACCCCCTCGCTGCTCGTGCTTCCCCCCGGCTGTCTGGCCCCCTCTGGACCAGCAACACATTTACAAATACAGACGCGTATGCACACGCGTGTGTGGGTGTGAGGACACGGTGGGGGGTGTGCACTTCCCCACACTAGCGGCGGCAAACTAGACGCAGCCCTCTGCCCCCAGGTTTCCTCCGCGTCTGCACTGGCAGGAATCTGGGCTTCATCGCCAAGTAAGAAGGAGCCACTCGCGGGTCTCAAGCAGGAGAGACGGAGTCAGACCTGCTGTGAGAATGATGGCAGGGGGACCGGACAAGAGGCCGCTGTGGTGACAGGCAGGATGGAGGCGAGGCGGCACATGGGGGGCAGGAGCTCGGCTCCTAGGCCTCCGCTGCCTGGGCAGAGTCCCAGCCCCGCCATTTACTAGCTACATGACCTCCAACAAGACACTTAACCTGTCTGTGCCTCAGTCTCCCCACCTGACAACTGGGGAGAATGCTTACAAGGTTGCTGTTTGGTAAAGAAACAACAGAGCCTAGAGTGGTATTTGTCACCCCCCAAAGTGCGTCCCCATAGATGAGAGGTGAAGCCCCCTGTGAACACCATGGGGGGCTTCCTGGGGTGAGGCCAGGAGTGTCATGCCAAGCCCAGGTCCTTCTTGGCGGGGGGAGCAGTCTGGAGGGCTGGAGGGGCAGGCGGGGGGGCTGGGGGAGCAGCCCGGGGGATTGGAGGGAGCAGTCTGGGGAGGTTGGGGGAGCAGTCTGAGGGGATTAGGGGGAGCAGTTGGGGGGGCTGGAGGGGCAGTCGGGGGGCTGGGGGAGCAGTCTGGGG
>NW_024082834.1:0-21620 GCF_003009895.1 Hyaena hyaena
CATCTTGCCCTCTCTCCCCCGAATATTTTTAAAAATTTTAATGTATTTTCTTTTTTCTTTTCTTTTTTTTTTTTTTACAAATAGTTTATTGTCAAGTTGGTTTCCATATAACACCCAGTGCTCATCCCCACATGTGCCCCTCTCCGTGCCTATCCCCCCTTCTCCCCCACACATCCATTAGTCCTCAGGTTTTGTCAGCATTCAAGAGTCTCTCATAGTTTGCCTCTCCTCATTTCCCTCATTATTTCCCCCCTTGTTCACCCCCAAGGTCCTCCGTTAAGTTCCTCCTAATCCTCCTATACGTGCAAACATATGGTATTTGTCCTTCTCTGCCTGACTTATTTCACTCAGCAAAACACCTTCAAGGTCCATCCATGTTGCTACACATGGCCTGATTTCATTTTTTCTTATTGCCATGTAGTATTCCATCGTATAGATAAACCACATCTTCTTGATCCATTCGTCCCTTGATAGACTCTTAGGCACTTTCCATTTTTGGCTATTTTTGAGAGTGCTGCTATGAACATTGGGGTCCATGTGCTCCTATGCATCAGCACTCCTATATCCCTTGGGTACATTCCTAGCAGTTCTATTGCTGGGTCATAGGGGAGTTCTATTGTTACTTTTTTGAGGAACCTCCACACTGTTTTCCAGAGGGGCTATACCATTTTACATTCCCACCAACAGTGTAGGAGGGTGCCCGTTTCTCCACATCCTCGCCAGCATCTCATGTTCTCTGATTTGCTCATTCTAGCCACTCTGACTGGCGTGAGGTGGTATCTCAGTGTGGTTTTGATGTGTATTTCCCTGATGAGGAAGGATGCTGAGCATCGTTTCATGTGTCTGTTGGCCATCTGGATGTCCTCTTTGGAGAAGTGTCTGTTCATATATCCTGCCCATTTCTTCACTGAGTTGTTTGTTTTTCGGGTGTGGATTTTGGTGAATTCCTTATAGATTCTGGATATCAACCCTTTATCTGTTATGTCATTTGCAACTATCTTTTCCCATTCCGTTGGTTGCCTAATAGTTTTGTGGGTTGTTTCCTTTGCCGTGCAGAAGCTTTTAATCTTGATGAGGTCCCAATCATTTATTTTTGCTCTGGATTCCCTTGCTTTTGGGGATGTGTCAAGTAAGAAATGTCTGTGGTGTAGGTGAAGGAGTTTGCTTCCTGCCTTCTCCTCTAGGGTTTTGATGGTTTCCTGTCTCACATTCAAGTGCTTTATCCATTTTGAGTTTATTTTTGTGTATGATGTGAGAAATTGATCTAGATTCATTCTTCTGCATGATGCTGTCAAGTTCTCCCAACACCATCTGTTAAAAAGGCTGTCTTTTTTCCATTGGATATTCTTTTCTGCTTTGTCAAAGATTAGATGGCTTTATACTTTTGGGTCCACTTCTGAGTTCTCAATTCTGTTCCATTGGTCTATGTGTCTGTTTTTGTGCCAATACCATACTGTATTGATGATGACAGCGTTGTAGTAGAGGCTGAAGTCTGGGATGGTGATTCCTCCCGTTTTGGTTTTATTTTTCAGTATTACTTTGGCTATTCGGGGTCTTTTGTGGTTCCATACAAATTTTAGGATAGTTTGCTGTAGCTTGGAGAAGTATGCTGGTGCAATTTTGATTGGAATTGCATTGACTGTGTAGATCGCATTGGGTAGTAATGCCATTTTAACTATATTTATTCTTCCTATCCATGAGCATGGAAGGTTTTTCCATTTCTTTGTGTCTTCTTTAATTTCCTTCATAAGTTTTCTATAGTTTTCATGATACAGATCTTTTTTTTCCTTGGTTAGGTTTCTTCTTAGGTATTTTATGTTTTTTTGAGCAATTGTGAATGGGATCAGTTTCTTGATTTCTCTTTCTGTTGCTTCATTGTTGGTGTATAAAAATGCAACCGATTTCTGTACGTTGATTTTGTACCCTGCAACTTTGCTGAATTCTTGGATCAGTTCTCGTAGGCCTCAGGTGGAGTCTGTTGGGTTTTCTATGTAGAGTATCATGTCGTCTGCGAAAAGTGAAAGTTTGACTTCTTCTTTGCCAATTCTGATGCCTATAATTTCCATTTGTTGTCTGATGGCTGATGCTAGGACTTCAAGAACTATGATAAACAACAGTGGTGAGAGGGGACATCCCTGTCGTGTTCCTGATCTCAGGGGGAAAGCTCTCAGTTTTTCCCCATTGAGGATGATGTTAGCTGAAGGCTTCTCATAGATGTTTAAATAAGTTTCTTCTATCCCGACTTTCTGGAGGGTCTTTATTAAGTAGGATGCTGTATTTTGTCAAATGCTTTTAGTGCATTTATAGACAGGATCATTTGGTTTTTATCTGGTTTTTATCTTTTCTTTTGTTGATGTGATGTATCACATTGATTGATATCTGAATATTGAACCAGCCCTGTAACCCAAGAATGAATCCCACTTGATCTTGGGGTATAATTCTTTTTATGTGTTGTTGGATTCGATTTGCAAGGATCTTGTTGAGGATTTTTGCATCCGTATCCGTCAAGGATATTAGCCTGTAATTCTCTTTTTTTGCTCCAAATCTGTCTGCCTTGGGAATTAGAGTGATGCTGGCTTCATAAATTGAGTCTGGAATTTTTCCTTCGATTTCTATTTTTTGGAATAGCTTGAGAAGAATTGGTATTAATTATGTTTTAAATGTCTGAAAGAATTCTCCAGGGAGGTCATGAGGTCCAGGGCTCTTACTTGTTGGGAGAGTTTTGATCACTGATTCGATTTCTTCACTCGTTATGAGTCTGTTCAGATTTTCTATCTCTTCCCGTGTGAGTGTTGGTAGTGAGTGTGTGTTTAGGAATTTGTTTATTTCTTCTAAGTTGTACAATTTATTGTTATATAATTTTTCATAGTTTTCCCTGATAATTGCTTTCATTTCTGAGGGGTTGGTTGTAATAAGTCCATTTTCATTCTTGATTTTTCTATTTGCATGTTCTCTCTTTTCTTTTTGAGAAGCCTGGCTAGAGTTTTGTCAATGTTGTTTGTTTCTTCACGAAACCAACTCTTGGTTTCATGAACCTGTTCAGTTGTTTCTTTGGTCCGTATGTTGTTTATTTCTGCTCTGATTTTTACTATTTCTCCTCTTCTACTGGGTTTGGGGTGCTCTTGTTGCTCTGCCTCTAGTTCCTTTAGGAGCGCTGTTAGATTTTGCACTTGAGCTTTTTCTAATTTCTTAAAATAAGCCTGGAGGGCAATGTACTTTCCTCTTATGACTGCCTTTGCCACATCGCATAGAGTTTGTGTTGTTGTATTTTCATTTTCATTTGTATCCATATATTTTTTAATTTCATCCCTAATTGCCTGATTGACCCATCCATTCTTTAGTAGGTTGTTCTTTAACCTCCATGTTTTTGGAGGTTTTCCAGACGTCTTCCTGTGAGTGATTCCACGTTTCAAAGCATTATGATCTGAGAGTGTTCAAGGTATGATCTCAATTCTTTTATAGGTTTTGAGGGCTGCTTTATGTCCCAGTATGTGATCTATCGTGGAGAATCTACCATGTGCACTTGAGAAGAAAGTGAATTCCGTGGTCTCAGGATGTAGAGTTCTGAATATATCTGTCAGATCCATCTGGTCTAATGTGTCATCAAGTCCATTGTTTCTTTAGTGATTTTCTGTCTGATTGATGTATCTATTGGTGTATGTGGAGTGTTAACGTCCGCTACTATTAGCACATTGTTATCTATAAGATTGTTTCTGTTTGTGATGAATTGTTTTAAATATTTAGGTGCTACAATATTCGGTGCATAGACTTTTATAATTGTTAGTTCTTCCTGATGGATAGACCCTGTAATTATTATATAGTGCCCTTCTTCATCCAGTCTTATTGTCTTTATTTTAAAGTCCAGTTTGTCTGATATGAGTATAGCTACTCCAGGTTTCTTTTAATTTCCCATAGCATGATAGATATTTCTCCATCCCCTTTCTTTAATATGAAGGAATCTTCCAGTCTAAAATGTGTTTCTTGTAGACAGCAAATAGATGGATTTTGTTTTTTTATCCATTCTGCTACCCTATGTCTTTGATTGGAGCATTCAGCCCATTTACATTCAGTATTATTATTGAAATATGTGGGTTTACAATCAATGTGTCCTTTGTGGGATTAATGCTTTTGGTGGTGTCTCTGGTATCTTGCGTTCCTTGCAACACTTCCATTAGAGAGTCCCCCTCAGGATTTCTTGTAGGGCTGGTTTAGTGGTGACAAATTGTTTCAATTTTTGTTTATTTGGAAAGACTTTGGTCTCTGCTTCTATTCTGAACGACAGGCTTGCTGGATAGAGGATTCTTGGCTGCATATTTTTTCCGTTCATCACTTTGACAATCTCCTGCCATTCCTTTCTTGCCTGCCAAGTTTCAGTAGATAGGTATGCCACCGCTCTGATAGGTTTCCCTCTGTATGTTAGGGTTTTCTCCCTAGCTGATTTCAAAATTCTCTCTTTGTCCTTATATTTTACCAGTTTCACTATGATATGCCATGCAGATCGATTCAAGTTACGTCTGCGGGAAGTTCTCTGTCACTCTTGAATTTCATCTTCTACTTCCCTCTCCAGGTTAGGGGAGTTATCTGCTCTAATTTGTTCCAGGACTCCTTCAGCACCTTTCCCTCTCTCTTCTTTTTCTGGGATTCCTATGATACAGATATTGTTCCATTTGATTGAATCGCTGAGCTCTCGAACTCTCCTTTCATGTTCCTGGATAATTTATCTCTCTTTTTCTCAGCTTCTTCTTTTTCTATAATGCTGTCTTCTAAATTACTTATTCTCCTTTCTTCCTCTTCAATCCGTGCATTGGACACCTCTAGTTTATTATGTATCTCATTTGTTGCATTTTTAAATTCACCATAACTATTTTTAAGCTCCATATTGTTTGTAGCCATCGTTTCTCTGATGTCCTCCATGCTTTTTTCAAGCCTAGCCATTAGTTTTATGATTCTTGTTCTAAATTCTTGCTCAGGTATGTTGCTTATATCTGTTTTGAGCAGTTCTCTAGCTGTCATTTCTTGCTGGAGTTTCTTTGGAAAAGAGTTCTTCCGTTTCGTCATTTTGGTTAGCTTTCTATCTCTTGTTAATTTTAAAAGCTTGTTATACACATGGCCCCTGCGAGTTCTGCTGTATTAAAGAGGGCTCTTTTGACTATTCAGGGCCTATCTGTTCAGGAAGTGTTCTTTGGATGGTGTCGATTGGTTTCTCTTGTTGAGCTTTTAGTTATTTTGTTTCCCTACTGGTAATGGTGTTTGGGACTCTCCACCACGTGTAGTTTGGCTTGTTTCTTGAGGCAGCCCTAGAAAAAGAAAACAGACACCACAGAGGGAACACAGCTACACAAACGCATAGACAAAACCAATAAACACGCAAACCCAAGTTCAGGTATAACCAGCTGCAACAACAAAACAGCTGTCTGGAGGGGATTGGTGTGGTTTGGTGTAGGCAGGTATTGTCTCCATTAAGTCTGCTGGTCTCCCTGAGGCCCCGCCTTGGAGACTGTGGGAAGAAGAATGGTGTTGCCCCAGACCCTTCTCAACCAAGCATTGCAAATCACTTCTTCGGGTCCAATCTCCCTGTGCTGAGGATGTAGCCAAGGTGGGCTGAGTTCTATGCCCCACACCCAGCCTGTTTCCAGGTCCCAGTCCGTGGGCTTTGTTATACTGCCCTGATCAGTCCCGCAGGTCTCTGCTTCTCTGTTGCCTGGGAGTAGAGTGGGGGTTGGGGGACTTGTCGCAGCCTCAGATCTGTAGGGTAAACAGGGATACAACCCGAGTGCGTTTGGGGAAAGTAGCAACTTCAGGTCCATAGAGTCCGCTTCGCTGCAGCGTGCTGTCGATACTTCAGTGGGCTGCTGTCTCGCGCCGCTGCTGTTTTACGGCCACCGGCACCGCTTCACCGGGTCGCCGCTGCCGCCGCAGCCGCTTCAGCCGACCACTGCTGTGAGCACCGCCGCCACTTCATCCGGCGCCAGCACCGCTTCACCAGGTAGCCACCACAGCCACTGCTTCAGCGGGCCATTGTTGCGCGTGCTGCTGCTGCTTCACCAGGCGCAGGAACCTTCTCCGCAGGTGTTGCTGCTGGTTCACCAGGCCACCGCCACCGTGGATGGTGCTGGGCTCACGGGCGCGCAGTAGTTCAGTTTTTCCTGGTGTCTTCTGGGACCAGGGCACCTAGTTTAAAGTCATCACCCCAGCCAGAGCTAAAAAAAACACTGTCTTCCCAAACCCAGGGTTTTCTCTTCTCCAGGGAAGGTTCTCTGAGCAATCTCAGCTTTTCTTTCCTTTCCCCTGGACTCATGGCAGCTCACCACCACTTGCCGCTTTATTACTCACTGCAGCTGCACGGAAACCGGGTTCCCTCCCCTCCCTCCGTATCTCTGGGTCCCATCCCGCTTTTATCTTCCCCAGTTCGCACTCACGCACTTATGAGGTCTCTTTCCTAGTGTACTCTGTCTCTTTCTCTTCCCAAACTCCTGTGGCTCAGTGTCCTACGACTTCAGGCCTTCTCTCTATGCCTCCAACCCCTTAATTGGGTTTTAATTCCCATTTCATGCATGTTTATGTTGCTGCCCAAAATGTAATACTATGGCTGTGCTTCAGCACTTCATGGAAAGTAACTGGATTCTCCTTCTGCAGCCTGCGCCCCTCGCCTACCACCAAACATGGAGGTGACTCCCCTTTTCCCCAGGTGTGTAAACAAGGCAGCTGGCCCCAGTTCAAAGAACGCCCTGCAATTAGAGATGGGATCTCTTTCCAAAAGCCCTGCAATTAGAGATAAGATGATGGGATCCTTTTCTGTCTGGTCAGCCATCTCTTGTCCAGATATAGTCCTACACTTCCCCAGCCACTCTTTCTCTTCCGTTTGTCTTCCTGTGGAAGGGGATCCCTCCCTTCTGTACTTCTGTGGCCTATTTTATATTCCCCAGTTTGCAATCACACACCTATGGGGCCATCCAGTTTTCCTGTTATCTTCGTGGTAGTCTCCGTCTCTTTTCCTCCTTGACTCTTGGGGTTCACATCTTTTGGCTTCATCCCTTCCTTGTTTGAGAGTCTTAGGAAGTGTGGATCCCCTACTTCTCTGCCATGTTAGCTCCTGGTCTGCAAATAATAATTTTGCACACAGTTGCCTCCTAGCGTAGAAACACTAAAGGCTTTCAATAAGGCCACATTGCTGGTTTGTGATGCAAAATCACACTTGTACAAAAGTGTTATCAAATCTTCCGTGTTGTCCTGGGCACTCCTGCCTGCTTGGCCTCACGGGCTCCAGAGCTGCTACCACCGATTCACAGTGCCCTTGCAGGGGGCTGGAGTGAGTAATGGGAAGGAGTCACACCACCCCGCCATGGCTCATGCTCCCCCACCAAACTGGGCTGTACTTTGGGAGCTTATTGAAAATACTTGTATATTCTAGCTTCTTTTCTTGTCATTAAGTAGGAAAATGGGTATTGTTACTCATGATGTTTTCCCAAAGTCAACCTCTAGGAAATATATCATGTACAATGGTGGGGATAGTTTACCAAAAGGACATTTTAAAAGTTAAGTTTCATAAGTACAGACCTTACTTCTTTTATTTTTCTTAGATTTATAAAAATGTTTTATTTATTAATGCAAGCATGGGAGGGGCAATGAGAGGGGAACAGAGGATCTGACGTGGCCTTGCACTGACAGAAGTGAGCCAGATGTGGGGCTTGAACTCATGAACTGTGAGATAACCTGTGCCAAAGTTGAAGGCCCAACCGACTGAGTCATCCGGGGCCCCCTGGACGTTACTTCTTGCAGAAAGTAAAGTGGCCCCTTGCCGTGCTGTATCCCTGCTCCCCTTGTACTCCCTATTTGTGGGCTCCTGGCTGGCTCAGTCGTTAAGCGTCCAACTTCGGCTCAGGTCATGATCTCATGGTTCATGGGTTCGAGTCCTGTGTTGGGCTCTGTGCTGACAGCTCAGAACCCAGAGGCTGCTCCAGATTCTGTGTCTCCCTCTCTCTCTCTCTGTCCCTCCCTCATTCATGCTCTGTCTCAATAATAAACATAAAAAATTAAAAATAATAAACTTCCTATTTAAGCCTTAACATCCTCAAACTTTGGCAAATCACATGCTATGACTTCCTTGTCATATAATTGCATTAAGATTAACATTAGTTACACAAAGATACTTTTTACTAAAAACACCACACAGATTATGGAGCAAAACCTTTCTATATAATATAGCTTATTAACAGAACCTTTTGTTATCTTCACATTCCCCATGCACCTAGGGGTTTACCTGGGGGTCATCTGTTAGACTCTGAGGCCTAGATAACAGTGAGTCTATTTCTTTTAAAACAATGGCTAACTAGAATACAATTGTATATGATAGGTGTGTGGCCATGGCACTGATGTCATAAGATCAGGAAATGGTCCGTCTAATAAATTTATTCTTCTTAATGGCTAATGTAAAGTTAAGATTAGGAGATGAAATTACAATATAGTTCTATATAATATGCAGTAAAAGTAGTAGACATAAATAAAGGAAATGTGGATATAAACCTTTGGACAGAGTTTTACAGAGCTAACTAAAAATCAGTTTATTGTACAGTATAAAACTGTACATTAACTTTTTTTAATGTTTATTTTGAGAAAGAGACAGAGTGTGAGTGGGGGACGGGCAAAGAGAGAAGGAGACACAGAATCCAAAGCAAGCTCCAGGCTCTGAGCTGTTAGCACAGAGCCAGCCAGACGTGGGGCTCAAACCCATGAGCCGCGAGATCATGACCTGAGCCAAAGTTGGACACTCAACTGACTGAGCCACCCAGGCACCCCAAAACTATACATTAATTCTTTAGAGGAAAGAAGCAAATTTCTAGAAAGAGGGGGCAACTTTTTTACAGATTCATTAGTTGGAGACATTTATTTAACAATCTAATTGAATTTAGTTTTCATAACAATTTTTTTCCCCTCTCAATAAGAAATCAGTACTGTTCAGAATTACAGTTCCCGGGAAAGCATAACCTTAGAGATAAAGATATATTAGCTTTTACAGGGTTCTAATTAATTTATAAATATATTTTCTCCCCTTTTGATGTTAGTTTAACTTTAATCGGCTATCAGAAAATATTTATTTCAAAAGTGTCACCTCTGGAAAGTAGTATTACTAGGAAGAACACTTAAAACTTCTGATACTCTACACCATCTTTGAAAGTATTCCTGCTAAAGAAGATATTTGGTTAGTGTTCTAAAAGGCAGATATAAATGTTTGTTACAAAGTCCCCAAACATAAGGAAGTTTGACAATCCTAAATAGCCACTGTGAATTCCATATTCACTGTATTTTCTGTTAGATTTTTTTTTAATCAATGTAGTAGAATATGTAGTTGCTTTAGGTTTTTGGAAAGAATAGAAACATTATCGGGGCGCCTGAGTGGTTCTGTCAGCTAAGCTTCCGACTTCAGCCTCCCATCAGGCTCTGTGCTGACAGCTAGCTCAGAGCCTGGAACCTGTTTCGGGTTCTGTGTCTCCCTCTCTCTCTGACCCTTCCCAGCTCATGCTGCCTCTCTGTCTCTCTTTCTCTCTCTCAGAAATAAATAAAAAACATTAAAAAAAAAGAATAGAAACATTATCTGTGTAGTTCCTCAGGAGGTCTGGTATCCTGATAAATCCAATACATGAAAAGATATTTACCAATTCATAAAAGCAAATATTATTATTATATTTAGCAAAGATTACATTTCACTGAATAAAATTTGCTGATAATTTTCCTCACCCTTTAATTTTTGTCTTGACTTTAAAACTAATGAAAACTAGTGAATTGGAGTCAAAATAGAAAAGGTATGACTATGATTTGAGAATAGTAGTCAGAGAAATTGAGTACTGACATGTTTTAGATAAATGTTTAGAAGCACATGAAATTTATGTTATCTACCTCCCCTAGGATGTGAAAATTTCAATATTTTTCATGTTTGTTTGCCATATAAATCACATTTCATTTCCTTTATGTGTTATGTCTTTACCAGTTTTCATAGTGAGTGGTTGCTCTTAATCATTATCTCGCGTGAGCCTCATAATTTTCTGCTGAGACAGGATATTCTAAATCCTTTATTATAATCTTTATTATAATTATAATATATAACTATATTATATATTATATATAATTATATAATCTTTATTATAATTATAAAACACTTTATTATAATAGAGTGTATTAAACCTCATAGACTGTTTTTTTTCCTTATATCATACCTAAATGTCATATTGTAAATCTACCATTTTTTGCTCAGGTTTCATTGAAAATGGTATAAATCTTTTTGTGTAGATAAAATTCATTTTTATCATTCTTTAGCTTTCTCTTCTCTCATGCTTGGACCCCTCCTTTGCCTAAAGGACACATTTTCTTAGGTATATTCTACGTTAGTACTAAACAATAAATATACAGCAATTATGATGTCTATTCAGGCTCCTTTTGGTTGAAAGGAACAGAACCTCACTCATACTATCTTGAGCAAAAACAAAAAGGAGTTGATAAGAACTTAATTCAAGGATCATGATTACCATAGAGAACTCAAGGACAGAAAGTAAATACTTAGGAAGAACTGAAATCAAGAACTCATAGGGGCGCATGGGTGGCTTAGTCGGTTAAGCGTCCGACTTTCGCTTAGGTCATGATCTCTCGGTTTGTGGGTTCGAGCCCCGCGTCGGGCTCTGTGCTGACTGCCAGCTCAGAGCCTGGAGCCTGTTTCAATCTGTGACTCCCTCTCTCTCTGACCCTTCCCTGCTCACGCTGTCTCTCTCTCTCTCTCTCTCTCCTAGAAATAAATAAAAAACATTAAAAAAAAAAAAGAACTCATGTAAAAATGTTTTCATCTGTTTGTCTAGAGGCATATGATCTCTTGTTTCAACTTCTTTTATGTATGGCTGTTTTATTCTTCACATTCTCTGCATCTTGACTTTTTTCTATCACTCTATGCATATGACAAATTGCTTTTTCGTAGTGCCTGTGATTGCCTGTCCTCATTTCAAACAATCAGCAGAAAGAAACCTGATGAATTCTAACCCTAAATCCCTAGTAAAGAGAATCTGCTCCAATTTGGGTAAAATTCCAGCTACATACAACCAAGGGACTGGGTAATAGAATACCAATGCAGCATTGTAAATTGCCATTAGTTCTTGGAAAGGTAGAGGCTAGGAAGACACCTCACAACATATCTATCATGCCTGCCCTTATACTTAAATATTAATTCTGAAGTTTTACTTTGGAAGAGGTTTTCACTATGATTTTCCCTCAAGCACAAGTGCAGCTAATGAAGTCATATCCTCCCGTCTATCAAAACTCCTAAGTGTGCTGTGTTTCATGGTAAATGCAACTGAGAATTTATAACTTGGTTTATGATTTATTTTGCTTTGCAGCCAATAACTACAACTGGTTCATCAAGTGAACTTATATTCTCACTTCAAGATGTGTCCCTTCCAATTGAAATAATACCAGACAAATTTGAATATTTTTCCCCAAGAAGGCTCAACACTCCAAGGTAAACCTCACTAAAAACCAAATCTACAACCTTAACTTGGAGTAGAATATAGAAATCGTTTTTTTTAATTTTCCACTATATTTGTAACATGATATTCAGTTCCCAAAATAATGATTCATTTATTAGATAGGGACAATAAAATAGTACATTGCAAGGAAGTATCCAGGGCAGGCTATTACTTTCAGCTGTAATGGAAAACAGTTAATGTAAAGGTAAATGCAAGTGTAAAATCTGCTTACACTGATATTCTTCCAGTTTGTTCACAAGAATGTTGGTGGTATTTCTTACTTTCTACAACTTGATAGAAATATGTACTCCACAATGTTTTCCTACAGAGAGGTTTTCAACAGAGAAAGCATTTAACATTTGATGAATATTTTAAAGGTGTTCATGTTTGTCTTTTCTTTAAGTAATGAAGGAGCAGTTGTGCTGTCACATGATGAAGGAAGCAAGTCTGAAACAGAACTTTCTGATACAAAAATTTCTGAAATTTCAGCTGGCTTATTGGACTATAAAAGTCTCCAAGACCTAAAAATAATTGAAAGTGACACCCCCTTGCTGGACTCTGGCTCTGAAAGATGTGTGATTGATTCTGACTCTGATAGAGGCATTGGTTTGGACTCTGACTTAGAACAACATGCAAAAGACTCTGATTCAGTAATATGGGGAATAGTCTCAGACTCAGAAAAATGTCTCATGGACTCAAAATCTATGAAACATCTGCAAGAAACAGAAAAATACCAGGTGGCTTCAAGCTCTGTGATAGACCTGATGGAGTCAGAGCAACAACTATGCCAGATGGACTCTGACTCTTTGAAACACTGGATGGACTCAGATTCAGAAAAATATTTGTCAGACTCTGACTCTGAAAAATGTTGGCTGAACTCGGACAATGAAAGACCTGAGATGGATTCAGACTCAGAAAAATGCCCTATGGCTTCTGTGCCTGTGAGACACCTGCTGAAGGCAGAAAAATGCCAAATAGCTTCAGATTGTCTAAAACACCTGATAGAATCTCAGAAAATGTTGATGGAGACCAAACAACACCAGATGCTCTCTGCTTCTGAGAGGTATGTGATGGACTCAGACATTGATAGGGATGAAATGGACTCAGCTTCTGCATCTTCAGTACATCTGATGGGGGAAGAAAAACACCGGGAAAAGATAAGATCTAAGAGATATATAATGGACTCTGATTCTGAGTCATGTGAGATGGACTCAGACTCAGAAAGATATGGGCTAACCTCAACAGCTATGAAATGTGTTTTGGATGCTAAAACATTCCAGTTCAGCACTAATTCTGAGGGATGCTGGATGGATTCTTGGTCTGAAAGATGTACAATGGACTTAGATTCTGAAAGCCCAGAGATGGTCTCTGATTCTGTGAAACACACGATGAAGGCTGAAAATTGCCAAAGGGCCTCTAACTTGGAAAGTTTATGGATGGGCCTCAGGTTTGAATCTAAAAGATGCTGGACTGACTCTGAAAGACAAAAATTGGATTTTGACTATGGTAGGTATTGGGACAGCTCTAGAAGATATCAATTTAGGTCTGAAAGAATTCATCATAGCTCTGGAAAATGTAGGGATGACCTTCAAAAATGTTGGGATAGCTTTGAAAGACATGAAACAGACTCCAGTTGTGGAAAGTATCTAGCACATTCTGAAAATGTAAGATATCAAAATGAGTTTGAAAGCGAAAGACACATGATGGAGATGGGGAAAGAACAGTGTCTGATATTTGAAAATAAGAAACTTCAAACAGATGAAGACAGGAAAAGGTGTCTCTTAACATCTGACAGTGAACAAGAGCATAAGATTGTATCTGACAATGAAAGACACCCCGTTGACTCAAAAAATGAAGCACAAAAGCTTGGTGCTCGCAAGAAGGATAATCGTCCTCAGGGTAAGCCTAAATATATGTGGCTTTTGAAAGTATAATTAATAATATGGTTACACTTATAAAATGTCAGTAGCTTTTTTTTTTTTCTTTCTGATCACCAGGTAGGCATCTCTGTCCTGTCAGTTTTGGTGTCTTTATTTAAAGGTCCAACAACAACATGAGATCAGAAAAAGGAATTTTTACAATGGAGAGCTCTTTGTGATAAGATACTTTGAAAAGTATCCGTTTGTCGGAAATATTGTTGCAGAATTACCCCAATCATAGTGAGGTTGAGTAAATCTTACAACTAAGGAGTTAACATGATGTTCTTAGTGAAAAACAGAATGACATACATATTTGTTCTAAGTAAATAACGCTAGGATTAGGACATAGGCTAAGATGTATATAGATAGGCTAGTAGTCATTCTGTCTGGCTCACAAGAGAATGAATGTTTTTGAGCTGGTTAATAAGTTGTTTGTGGCAACCTTTTTGACTTGATGCTGAATGTGTAAAAAAAAAATGTCAGTAGCTTTAATGGATTTGGGCGTGAGATCATTTCATCAGAAGCTCAGAGAAAAGGTATCTTAATTCTAGATTTCTATTCACTTTTAAAAATTAGGCAAATAGGGGCACCTGGCTGACTCAGTCATTAGAGCATGCAACTCTTGATCTCGGGGTTGTAAATCTGAGCCCCATGTTGGGTGTAGAGATTACTTAAAATAAAATCCTTAATAAAATGAGACAAATAATCTCTCTTTACTACTTAAAAGAAGAAAAATTAGAGAACTATTAGCAAAGATGGTTATTTTGGCCTAGAAAACAGCATACTAAATTTTGCTCCCATTATTCTGGAATGGGTCAATAGAAGTTGCTCATAAACTTTTCCCCATTATTAGTTTGTGTCAAAAGAACTATCCAAGCTTAAATACATAGACATCTAACTTAACCTGCTTCTCCCAAGTCTGCATAATTTTCAATAAATAGTTGGCATTTACCTTGTAGTCACATTTACTTCATACTACATCATTATAACTTTCCATTTCCTAAACCATTTTATTAAGATATGCTTATAATAAAGAAATTATTATCAGTTCATAAAATGCTTTTCTTCATATTAGTCATTTTCCAGAGTCCTTTAGCTGCAATTCAAAGAAAAAAAAAACTGAGCACTTGACCCCTGAAACTTTCATAAGAGATTTTCCCTCTGAAAATATAACAAGAAATTTTGTGATTTGATAAACTCTAGTGACACATTAAATATGAGCATTTGAAATAGCATATATTTAATATATGGTCAATGTTTCCTATTTGAATATGCTATGTACACAGGAGTCTTTGAAATTTTTTTCTATATAATACTGACCTTTCCATGTCATATTCTTTTAAGTATAGCAGATTATTTAATCTAATAAAATATACTATATATTTTTGGGCATTTACTAACACAAAATGTTACCCAGGGGTTTCCTTGATTGACAGGTACATTTATCCTCAAGCCATTAATTCAGTTGAACTAACTGTACAATATTTTATTCAAACAGCCAGAGGAAAATATTTATCTAATTCTTTATATACTCTGACAAAGATAATCTGGTTTCAGTTAGAAATTCAGTTCTAGGGACGCCTGGGTTGCTCAGTCGGTTAAGCGTCTGACTTCCACTCAGGTCGTGATCTCTCAATTCGTAGGTTCAAGCCCCGCGTCGGGTTCTGTGCTGGCAGCTCAGAGCCTGGAGCCTGCTTCAGATTCTGTGTCTCCCTCTCTCTCTGCCCCCACCCTGCTCATGTTCTGTCTTTCTCTGTCTCAAAAATAAACTATAAAATTTTTTTTAAAAAGAAATTCAGTTCTATTTTCAAGGATTAAAGAATGTAAGAAATGAATTTCTGAAATCCTCCTATAATGCAACATAGGTAGGGTGATAAAAGAAGTATACCCATCCCCCCACACTCCTCCCATCCAACAACACTCAGTGTATTCTCAGTATTTGAGAGTCTCTTATGGTTTGCCCCTTCTCTGTTTTTATCTTATTTTTCATTCCTTCCCCTATGTTCATCTGTTGTGTTTCTTAAATTCCACATATGAATGAAGTCATCTAATTGTCTTTTTCTGCCTGACCTATTTCACTTAGCATAATAATTCCACCCACATTGTTACAAATTGTAAGATTTCATTCTTTTTGATCACCAAGTAGCATTCCATTGTAAATATAGAACACATTTTCTCCATCCATTTATCAGTGGATGTGCATTTGGGTTTTTTTCACATAATTTGGCTATTATCGATAGTGCTGCCATAAACATTGGGGTGTATGCGCCCCTTCAAATCAGCATTTTTGTATTCTTCGGATAAATATCTAGCAGTGCAATTGCTGGGTCATAGGGTAGTTCTATTTTCAGTTTAAAAAACATTTTTAATGTTTTATTTATTTCTGAGAGAGAGAGAGCAAGGGAGGGACAGAGAGAGAGGGAGACACAGAATCTGGAGCAGGCTCCAGGCTCTGAGCTGTCAGCACAAAGCCCGACGCGGGGGCTGGAACCCATGAACCATGAGATCATGACCTGAGCTGAAGTAGGAAGCTTAACCAACTGAGCCACCCAGGCGCCCCTATTTTTAGTTTTTGAGGAACCTCCATACTGTTTTCTAGAGTGGCTGCACAGGTATTCCTTCCCACCAACAGTGCAAAAGAGTTTCCCTTTCTCCACAACCTCTCCAACGTCTAGTATTTTCTGAGTTGTTCATTTTAGCCCTTCTGACAGTTGTGAGGTGGTATCTCATTGTGGTTTTGATTTGTATTTCCCTGATGATGTGTGATGTTGAGCATTTTTTCGCGTGTCTGTTATTCAGCTGGATTTTTTTTTTTTTTCTGGAGAAGTGTCTATTCATATCTTTTGGCCATTTCTTCATTGAATCATTTGTTTTTTGGGTATTGAGTTTGGTAAGTTCTTTATAGATTTTGGATATTAATCCTTTATCCAATATGTCATTTGCAAATACCTTCTCCCATTCTGTCGGTTGCCTTTTAGTTTTGTTCATTGTTTCCTTTGCTGTGCAGAAACTTTTATCTTGATGAAGTCCCAATAGTTCATTTTTGTTTTTATTTCCCTTGCCTCTGGAGGCGTGTCTAGTAAGAAGAAAGTGCTGTGGCCAAGGTCAAAGAGGTTGCTGCCTGTTTTCTTCTGTAGGATTTTCATGGTCTTGTCTCACATTAAGGTCTTTCATCCATATTGAGTTTATTTTTGTGTATGGTGTAAGAAAATGGTTCAATTTCACTCTTCTGCATGTCACTGTTCAGTTTTTCCAGCAACATTTGCTGAAGAGACTTTTTTTCTCCCATTGGATACCCTTTCCTACTTTGTCGAAGATCGTTGAAGAAGTTGGCCATACATTTGTGGGTCCATTTCTGGGTTCTGTATTCTGTTCCACTTATCTATGTGTCTGTTTTAGTGCTGGTACCATACTATCCTGATAATTATAGATTACAGCTTTGTAATATAGCCTAAAGTCCAGAACTGTGTTGCTTCCAGTTATGGTTTCCTTTTTCAACATTACTTTGGATATTTGGAGTCTTTTGTGATTCCATACGAATTTTAGGTTTGTTCTAGCTCTGTGAATAATGCTGGTGTTATTTTGATAGGGATTGCACTGAATGTGTAGATTGTTTGGGGCAGTATAGACTTATTAGCATTTGTTCTTACAATTCATGACTGCAGAATGTTTTGCCATTTCTTTCTGTCTTCTTCAATTTCTTTCATAAGATTTCTGTAGTTTTCAGCATACAGACCTAACCTCTTTGGTTCGGTTTATTCCTAGGTATCTTATGATTTTTGTGCAATTGTAAATGGGATCACTTCCTTGATTTCTCTTTCTGCTGCTTCATTATTGGCGTATAGAAATGCAACAGATTTCTGTATGTTTATTTTATATATTGTGACTTTGCTGAATTCACATATCGGTTCTAGTAGTTTTTTGGTGGAGTCTTTCAGGTTTTCCATATAGAGTATTATGTCATCTTCAAGGAGTGTAAGGTTGACTACTTCTTTGCCATTTTGTATGCGTTTTATTTCTTTTTTGTTGCCTGATTGCTGTGATTAGGATTTCTAGTCCTATGTTGAACAACAGTGCTGAGAGTGGACATCCCTGTTATGTTCCTGACCTTAGGGGAGAAAGCTCTCATTTTTTCCCCCATTGAGGATGATATTAACTGCGGACCTTTCATATATGGCTTTTATGATGTTAACATATGCTCCTTCTATCCTTACTTTTATGAGGGTTTTTATCAAGAAAGTATGCTGTCTTATCAAATACTTTTTCTGCATCTATTGAAAGGATTGTATGATTTTATGCCTTATCTTATTAGTGTGACGTATCACATAGATTGATTTGTGAATATTGAACCAGCTTTGCAGCCCAGGAATAAATCCCAATTGGTCATGGTGAATAGTTCTTTTAATAAACAGTTGAATTTGGGTTGCTAGTATCTTTTTTTTTTATCTTTATTTTTATTTCTAGGAGAGAGAGAGACAGCGTGAGCAGGGGAGGGTCAGAGAGAGAGGGAGACACAGAATCTGAAACAGGCTCCAGGCTCTGAGCTGGCAGTCAGCACAGAGCCCGACGCGGGGCTCGAACCCACGAACCGCGAGATCATGACGTAAGCGAAAGTCGGACGCTTAACCGACTAAGCCACCCAGGCGCCCCTGGTTGCTAGTATCTTGATAAGAATTTTTGTATCCAGGTTCATCAGGGATATTGGCTTGTAATTCTCCTTTTTAATGAGCTCTTTGTCTGGTTTTGGAATCAAGGTAATGCTGTTTTCATAGAATGAATTTGGAAGATTTCCTTCCACTTCAGTTTTTGGAACAGTTTCAGAAAAATAAGTGTTAACTCTTCTTTAAATGTCTGGTAGAATTATCCTAGGAAGCCTTTAGTCCAGGACTCTTATTTGCTGGGACATTTTTGATAACTGATTTAATTTCTTTGTTGGTTATGGGCCTATTCGAAATTTCTATTTCTTCCTAATTGGGTTTTGGTAGTGTGTGATTGTCTAGGAATTCGTCCATTTCCTCCAGATTGTATGGTTTGCTAGTATATATATTTTCATAATATATATTATATATTTTTATTTATATATTATATATTTTTATTTATATATTATATATTTTTTCTCTTATAATTGTTTGTATCTCTATGGTGTTGGTTATGACTCTCCTCTTTCATTCCAGATTCTATCTATTTGGATCCTCTTTCTTTTCTTTCTCATAAGTCTCGCTAGGGAATTATCAATTTTGTTTATTCTTTTTAGAAAATAGCCTTCAGTTTCATTGATCTGTTCTACCATTGTTGTTTTGTTTGTTTCTATATGTTTATTTCTGCTCTAATTCTGTTATTTCCCTTCCTATGCTGACTTTAGGCTTTATTTGCTGCTCCTTTTCTAGCTCTTTTAAGTATAAGGTTAGGTTGTGCACTTGAGACCTTTTTTGCTTCATGAGATAGGCCTGAATTGCAAATGTACTTTTTTCTTAGGACTGCCTTTGCTGTATCCCAAAGGGTTTAGACTGTCATGTTTTCATTTTCATTTCCTTCCATGTATTTTTTTTTTATTTCTTTTTTAAATTCCCGGTTAACCCATTTATTCTTTACAAGGATGTTCTTTAACCTCCATGTATTTCATGGCTTTCCAAATTTTTTCTTGTGCTTGACTTCGAGTTTCATAGCATTGTAATCTGGAAATACGTAGGGTATGATCTCTGTTTTTTTGTACTTGTTGACAGCTGATTTATGACCCAGTATGTGATCTGTTCTGGAGAATGTTCCATGTCCACTCAAGAAGAATCTTTACTCTATTGCTTTAGGATGCAATGTTCTGAATATATCTGTTAAGTCCATGTGGTCCAGTGTGTCATTCAACGACATTGTTTCCTGGTTGGTTTTCTGCTTAGATGAGCTGTCAATTGCTCTAAGTGGGGTATTAAAGTCTCCTACTATTATGGTATCATTATTAAGGAGTTTCTTGATGTTTGTTGTCAACTGATTTACATATTCTGGTGCTTTCAAGTTGGGACATAAGTATTTATAATTGTTAGATATTCTTAATGGATAGACCCATTAATTATGATATAATGCCCTTTTTCATTTCTTGTTTCAGTCTTCAGTTTAAAAGCTAGTTTGTTTAGGGATGCCTGGTGGCTCAGTCAGTTGGACATATGACTTCAGCTCAGGTCATGATCTCACGGTTCGTGGGTTCGCGCCCTGTGTCATTCTCTGTGCTGACAACTCAGAGACTGGAGCCTGCTTCAGATTATGTGTCTCCCTCTTTCTCTGCTCCTCTCCCACTAATGTCCTGTCTCTCTCTGTCTCTCAAAATTAATAAACATTAATTTTAAAAAATAGAATCTAGTTTGTCTAATATAAGTATGGCTACTCTGGCTTTCTTTTGACCTCCATTAGCATGATACATGGTTCCCCATCCCCTAAATTTAAATATGCAGGTGACTTAGGACTAAAATGAGTCTTTTCTAGGCAGCATATGAATGGATCTTTTTTTTAAAATCCATTCTGATACCCTATGTCTTTAAATTGGAACCTTTAGTCCATTTACATTAATGCGATTATTGAAAGATATGAATTTAGTGCCATTGTGTTATCTATAGAGTTAATGTTTTTGATGATGTTCTCTGGTCCTTTGTAGTCTTTGCTGCTTTGGTCTTTTTTTTTTTTCTCCTCACAGAGAGAGTGACCCTTAAAATTTCTTGCAGGAATGGTTTAGTGGTCACAAACTCTTTTCCTTGTTGTTTTTCTGGGAAAGTCTTTATCTCTCCTTCTATTCTGAATGACAGCCTTCCTAGATAAAGCATTCTTGGTTGCATACTTTTTTTTCTTCCTATTCAGGATATTGAATATTTCCTGCCACTCTCTTCTGGCCTGTTAAGTTTCAGTGTGACAGGCCTGCTACTAAATTTATGTGTCTACCCTTGTAGGTTAAGGATCATGTGTTCCTAGCTGCTTTCAGAATTCTCTCTTTGTCTTTGTATTTTGCCAGTTTCACAAAGATATGCTGTTGTATTAACCTGTTTTAGTTGATTTTGAAGGGAGTTCTCTGTGCCTCTTAGACTTGGATGCTTATTTCCTTCCCCAGATTAAGGAAGTTCTCACCTATAATTTGTTCAAATAAACCTGTCCCTTTTTCTTGCCCTTCTTCTTTTTTACCTCCTATGTTATGGATATTGTTTCAATTCATGGAATAACTTAGTTCTCTAAGTAGCCCTTAATGATCTAGTAATTTCCTTTCCCTCTTGTTCCAGATTAATTATTGTCCATAATTTTATCTTCTATTTCACCTATTCCCTCCTCTGCTTCTTCCATGCTTGCTGTCACTGTATCTAGTTTATTTTGCATCTTAGTTATAGCATTTTAAATTTCAACCTGACAAGGGGTGCCTGGGTGGCTCAGTCGGTTAAACATCTGGCTTCGGCTCAGATCATGATCTTGCAATTTGTTGGTTCGAGCCTCACATCAGGCTCTGTGCTGACAGCCAGCTCAGAGCGTGGAGCCTGTTTTAGATACTGTGTCTCCCTCTCTCTCTGACCCTCCCCTATTCATGTTCTCTCTCTCTCTCTCTCTCTCTCTCTCTCTCTTTCTCTCTCTTTCAGAAATAAATAAAACATAAAAAAATTTAAATTCATCCTGACTAGTTCTTTTTTTTTTTTGACAATTGGGTTTTTCTTTCTTTCGTTTTTTTTTTTTTTTTTTTTTTTTTTTACAAATAGTTTATTGTCAAGTTGGTTTCCATATAACACCCAGTGCTCATCCCCACAAGTGCCCTCCTCCATGCCCATCTCCCCCCTCCCCCCCACACCCGTCAGTCCTCAGTTTGTTCTCATCATTCAAGAGTCTCTCACGGTTTGCCTCTCTCCCTCTCCCCCACTATTTTCCCCCTTCTTCTCCCCCACAGTGCTCCGTTAAGTTCCTCCTAATCCTCCTATACGTGTAAACATGTGATATTTGTCCTTCTCTGCCTGCATTATTTCACTCAGCATAACACCCTCAAGGTCCATCCATCCATCATGTTGCTACACATGGCCAGATTTCATTGTTTCTCATTGCCATGTAGTATTCCATGGTATAGATAAACCACATCTTCTTGATCCATTCTTCTGATGATGGACACTTAGGCTCTTTCCATGTTTTGGCTATTGTGGAGAGTGCTGCTATGAACATTGGGGTACATGTGCTCCTATGCATCAGC
>NW_024082834.1:21656-31647 GCF_003009895.1 Hyaena hyaena
CCAGTTTACATTCCCACCAACAGTGTAGGAGGGTGCCCGTTTCTCCACATCCTCGCCAGCATCTCATGTTCTCTGATTTGCTCATTTTAGCCACTCTGACTGGTGTGAGGTGGTATCTCAGTGTGGTTTTGATTTGTATTTTCCTGATGAGGAGCATCGTTTCATGTGTCTGTTGACCATCTGGATGTCCTCTTTGGAGAAGTGTCTGTTCATATCTTCTGCCCATTTCTTCACTGGGTTGTTTGTTTTTAGGGTGTGGAGTTTGGTGAGTTCCTTATAGATTTTGGATATTAACCCTTTATCTGATATGTCATTTGCAAATATCTTTTCCCATTCCTTTGGGTGCCTATAAGTTTTATGCATTGTTTCCTTTGCCGTGCAGAAGCTTTTTATCTTGATGAGGTCCCAATAGTTCATTTTTGCTCTTGATGCTTTTGCTTTTGGTCATCCTGACTAGTTCTTAGCTGTTTGATATCTACAGCAAAGGTTTCTTTGGTGTCTTCTATGCTTTTTTGAAGCCCAGATAGTAGTCTTATGATTGTTGTTTTAAATTCTTGTTCAGATATATTGTTTATATCTGTTATGAGCAAGTCCCTGGCTGATTTCTCATTGACTTTTCTTTTGGGGAGAATTCCTCCATCTTGTCATTTTGGCTCAGTTTCTGTCTTTTGAGTGTTTTACAAGTTTGTTGTATTTCCTGCACCTGAGAGTACCACTATATTTACAAAGAGTCATATGCTGCCCAAGGCATGACATTCCAGGAAGTGTTTCAGGTGTATGCTGTGTGCACTTTGCTGCTGTATTTTGGCTGCTTTTTTCCACTGATCAGTCTTCTGCAGAGCTCCTCCTTGCTTGCCCTGGTGGAATGTTTGGACCTTGCACTTGTGGAGTGTTTGGACCTTTAACTAGGTGTGCTTTGATTTGTTTTTTGAACTAACCCTTGGGGCAAAAAGAGAGAATAGCCTGATACTAAAAAGAGAAAAGGAAAAGGAACAAAAAAAAGAGAGAATAAAAAAATCTATAAGGCTCACTCGTCTAAGGAGAAATAAAGGGAAAAAGGGAAAAGGGGAAGCAAAAGAAAGGAGAAAAGAAGGAAAAAGAAAAGAGTAACAAAGCTTGATCCAAAATAAAAAGAAAAGATATATAAAAGGAAATGACAGAAAACATATCAGAAACCATGAGCCTGACTTCAAAATAAAAAAAAAAAAAAAAGGAGGTAAGAAAGAAAATAAACAGTTGTCTTTTGGTACCTGGGGAGTGGTGATTGTGCTGGTCTGGAGGAGAGACTGACTGTCGCCTCAGAGTCAGTCTTGCCCCAGTAAATAAGCAGGTGCCAGTCACAGACGTGGCAGGATTTGGTGTAAGTGAGTCTTACCTCCACTGGGGGATGATGTGCTCTTCTGTGAAGTCCCACCATGTTGGTGTTGGGGGTAAAATGGCACCACCCCAATCTCCCATCCACATACCAGGGATCTCCACCTCCCCTATTCAGACAGCCCTCAGAGTATAGTGAGAGAAGTCAGCTTTCCCTGCACCAAAACTCTCTTGGTTTTTTTTCTTTGGTGCAGGCTGGGATTCAAAATCCAAAGTCCTAAAGGACCCAACAATGTGTGGATCTACTCCCTTCTCCACCCTGCTGATGAAAGGCCTTTAGCTGGCACGAGTAGGGTCTTTTGTCCTTAAGGGAAGCAATAAACCTTATTCCAAAAGTACTCCAGGAAGGAGACTATTCTTTCCCAGTGCACCCTGGAAATGACTGCACCACACTATGCAGTCTATGGCCAGCCCCCTTCTCAGAAGCATGTGCAACAGCTCTGCTCCTTATAAAGTCACACACTTCCAAAACCTCAGAGTATGAGCTCCAAAAGCTGTTTGCAAAAAGAACTGGGACACTCAGCACTTCTCCCCATTCCATGGTACAGAGAGGTTTTACTCTTGTGCTAACTCAATGACACACTTTCTTAACCCCTCTCTCTCTATTTTTTTTGTTTCTCCACATAAAGGGCTCCTCACTTCTGTGGCTCCACCACTTTCTCTGCCCCATTTCAGACCCATGTATTCCGTATCTGCCATGCTGTCTCTTCCAAACTGTGAACATCCTTTTGCCACTCCACAGATCTATTTCCTAGATATTCCAAGTAATCTGACATCAATAAAGCTGTGTTTGAGGGACAAAGAAAGACCAGGGTTCCCCTACTTCTCCATCATCTTAACTCCTCCCCTGACTTCATATTTTTCTTATTTAGAAAGAGCTACTATAGTAAAGCATTATTATATCTACTTCAAAAAAATGAGGAAAATGAGGCTCAAGCAGACTACTTCTCTAAATGTCACATAGGTAATTAGTGGTTAGGTTAGAGTATAGAAACTCCTAGTCTAGTGTTATCTCAACTACATCTGTGATTTCATAAAGTTTATAATCTAACTGAGGAAATATTTTTCCACATGAAACTGGTCAATTAACTACACTTTACCTGAGCCTAATTTTTTTATAAAAGGCTTGACACACTTTAAATATTTGCAATTAGACTCTAATTATCTATGTGTATTATTAATGTAAAGCATGCACTTGGATATAGTCAATCCATAGTGAATTCCTTTCATATATAAATCAAAAGTTTGCTAGCTGCTTTCAACCATCTTCAGCTGTTCTATATGGAAAACATAAACTGATAGAAGAAACATACCTGAACATTATAAAGGCCATTTATGAAAGACCCAAGAATGAATGCTGTATTTTATCAAATGCTTTTTCTGAATCTATTGAGAGGATCATGTGGTTTTTGTACTTTCTTTTATTAATGTGGCATATCATATTAATTGGTTTGCAAATATTGAATCAGCCCTACAGCCCAGGAATAAATCCCACTTGGTCATGGTGAATAATTCTTTCAATGTACTGTTGGATTCAATTTGCTAGTATCTTGCTGAGAATTTTTGCATCCACGGTCAACAGGATATTGGCCTTTATAAGTGGGGTCTTTGGTTATAGATCCAAGGTAATGCTGGCCTCATAGAAGGAGTTTGGAAGTTTTCCTTCCATTTCTATTTTTTGGAACAGTTTGAGAAGAATAGGTATTAACTTTTCTTTAAATGTTTGATAGATTTCCCCTGGAAAGCCATCTGGCCCTAGACTTTTGTTTTTTGAGACATTTTTGATTACTGATTCATTTCTTTGCTGGCTATGGGTGTGTTAAAATTTTCTATTTATTTCTGTTTAAGTTTTAGTACTTTGTATGTTTCTAGGAATTTATCCATTTCTTTGAGGCTGCAGTTTGTTGGCATATAATTTTTCATAATATCCTCATAATTTTTTTATATTTCTGTGCTGTTGATTAACAATACACTCTTCTTAAAGTCAGCTTGCATTGTGTCTGCCCCTTCTCTGTGCTTTCTGTAGTAAAGAGATAGGAGAAATGGCTTTGCTGCATCTCGCAGCCTAAATATTAAGTCTTTTTGCTCCTCTGATCATGGATTCTAAATAATATTTTCAAATGAATAGTTGGTTATAAAACACATTTTTATCTTTTTTACAAACTGCTTTTCCTGGGAATATTATAAATCACATTAATAATATTAACTAATTTATTCAACTTCTATGTCTATGTTATAATAATATTCATAATTTGTTACACTTTAAAATTTTATACCAAGTACTGTCATTTTAGATTATTAAATTGAATTCTCCATTATGTTTAACATGAGAATATTTCCATATTCCCTCCCCTGCTCATGCTGTCTCTATCTCTCTCTCAAAATCAAAACATTTAAAAAATTTAGAAAGAGAATATTTCCATATCTTACATAGTCTATGTTAGCCATTTTTGTTTCATTAAAAAATGTGGTAAAATATGCATAAAATAAAATTTAATATCTTGATCATTTTTAAATGTACAGTTTAATGGTAAGTTCATATTGTTGTGCAACCAGTCTCCAGAACTCTTTTTATCTTGCAAAACAAACCTTATACCCATTAAACAATAACTTCCCATTTTCCTTTTTCCCTCAGTTTCTGGCAACCATTATTCTACTTTCTTTCTCTATAATATTTTTAAGTTTTCATTTGTGTTCCAGTTAGTTAACATAGTGTAATATTAGTTTGAGTTGTACAATTTAGTGATTCAACACCTCCATATAACATCTGGTGCTCATCACAAGTGCACTCCTTAATCCCCATCACCTATTTAGCCCATTCTCCTACCCACCTCCCACCTCCCCTCTTGTAACCATCAGTTTGTTCTCTATAATTGTCTGTTTCTTGGTTTGCCTCATTCTCTTTTTTTCCCCATATGCTTGTTTATTTTCTTTCTCTATGATCTTGACAAAGCATCCCATATAAGTATTTGTTTCATATATATTATTTGTGTATTTCTGCTTGCCTTCTTTCAGTCAGCATAATGTCCTTGAGGTTCATCCATGTTTTTGCATGTGTCAGAATTTCCTTCCTTTTTAAGGGTAAATTGTATTCTATTGTATGGATATACCAGAATTTTTTTATTCATTCGTCTCTCCCTGGATAGATGTTGGTATTGAGTAGCTTTAATCTTTGGCTATTCTGAATAATGTCATATATATTCAGAATATATGGTGTACTCCAGTACTAAGAGAGTACTAAATAGTAATATAGTATTTGGATAAAAATAGTACTGTCAGCAATATTACTTCACTTCAGAATCATATATTTTTTTCCTTTCTACAGTCTTATTAGGAATTGGAAAATAATTGAGTCTATTTAATGTTTACAGATTTTTGGAGGCCTGTTTTCCTGTCATCTCCATTTAGCCAAAGAAAGGAACCTGAAGAACAAAAGTCTATACAACAAATTGATAACAGAGGTGAGTATATTCAATAGGAATTGCCAAATGATTTTAGATATTTTCTGTCAGTACTTGGAAGAATTTAAGCCAGGATTTGTTGTATCAGGGATCCCTAAGGTAATATCCTGATACAGTTATTCTCTGGAGTATATCCCGGACTCAACATACAGTAGTACTCAAGGTTAAAATTTACTATAGAAAAAGGTCACACAATACAATAAAATCAGTAATGAGTTTTCATCGAATGAGGACTAGCAGGAAATATGTAGAAGGTTCCAAGAGTCCACTCCCAATGGAGTCACACAAAATTCATTTAGTTCATCTACCAAGTTATGACAACACGTGTGAGATGTTGTCTACCAGGGAAGCTCATTAGATTCTCAGTGTCCAGAACATAAAAAAAAAAAAAAAAAAGCTTTATTGCGAATATAATTCACCCATTCAACTATAAAATTCAGTGGTTTTAAGTACACTCACAGATATGTGAAATCATCATAAAAATCCCTTTTGGAAACATTTTTATCACCCTGTACCTTATATTTATCATCTGCCTACCCCTCCCATTCCCTCTATCCCTAAGAAACCACTAATGTGCTTTCTTTCTCTATAGATTTCCCTATCCTAGACATTTTTTATAAGTGGAATACTATAACACATGGCCTTTTGTGACTGCATTCATTCGCATTTCAAGGATAATCCATATTGTAGCATGTATTCATTTCTCTTAATTATATACATAAGAGAGGAATTGCTGAATCACATGGTTACTCCATGTTTAATTGCCAGGCTGTTTTCCAAAGTGACTACATAATTTTCCACTCCCACCATCGTTGTATGAGGATTCTTATTTCTCTGCATCATTGTAAACACATTGCATTATCTAATGTTTTTGTTTTAGCCATCCTGGTGGTATGAAATGTTATTTAATTTATGATTTTTTACTTGTATGTCCCCAATAACTAATAATGTTGAACATATTTTTATGTTTTTGACCATTATAGATCTTCCTTGGATAAATATCCATCCAAATATCTTTTATATTCTATATTTTTATTATTTTTTGTTAGTGAGTCGTAAGTTCTTAACATATTCTGAATACATGTTTCCTATCAGATATATAATTTGCAAATATGTTATACCATTCTGTAGACTGTCTTTTTATTTTATGATAGTGTCCTATCACAAATACAAAACTTTTTAACTTTAATATACTTAAGATTATCTATTCCTTTCCTTTTATTGCTCATAATTTGAGTGTCATATCTAAGAATTATTTGCCAAATCCAAGATTCTGAAGATTTATAACTATGTTATTTCCTTTTTTTTTCTTAATATCATATGTTTGCACGTATAGGAGGATTAGGAGGAACTTAACTGAGGAACAAGGGGGAGAAGAAGGGGGGAAATGGTGGGGGAAAGGGAGAGAGGCAAACCATGAGAGACTCTTGAATGCTGACAAAACTGAGGGACTGATGGATGGGGGGGGGGGGGGGGAGGGGCATGGAGGAGGGCACTTGTGGGGATGAGCACTGGGTGTTATGTGGAAACTAATTTGACAATAAACTATTTGTGAAAAAAAATTATATACATATATATAACTATGTTACTTCCGAATAATGTTACAGTTTTAGTTTGTACATTTAATTGTTTGATGCACTTTGAGTTATTTTTTTCTGTATGGTGTGATGTGAGGGGACAATGTAATCTATTGCATGTGGACAGTCCAGTTAACCCAATACAACATGATGAAAAGGCTATTTTACCCAATGGAATGGTATTGGCTCCTTGTCAAAAATCAGTTGACCAGAGATCCGTGGTTTTATTTCTAGATCTCAGCTATATTCCACTGATCAATAAGCCTATCTTTGTGCTTTCACACATTGACTTAATTACCATTTCTTTGTAATAATTTTCAAACTAGAAGTATGAGTAGTCCTACTTTGTTATTTTTAGATTGTTTTGCCTATTTTAGGTCCATTAAAATTATACATAAACTTTAGGATCAACTTGGTAATTCATTAAACTAAGTCCACTCATATTCTGATTGTGATTGTGTTGATCTGTAGATTAACTTGCGAACTATTGCCATCAAAACAATATTATGCCTTCTGATACAGAAATATGGAATATTTCCATCAATTTAGATGTTTTAAAATTTCTTCAATGTTTTATAATTTTTAAAGTATAATTTTTGAAAATGTTCTTTTAAATTTATTGCAAAGGTTTTATTCTTTTTAATGTTATTATAGAAGTTTTAATTATATTCTTGCATTTTTTTTACAAATAGTTTATTGTCAAATTAGTTTCCAATTAACACACAGTGCTCATCCCCACAAGTGCCCTCCTCCATCCCCATCGCACCATCCCCCCACACGCCCATGAGTCCTCAGGTTGATCTCAGCATTCAAGGGTGTCTCATGGTTTGCCTCTCTCCCTTTCTCTCCATTTCTCCCCTTCTTCTCCCCCATGAACCTCCGTTAAGTTCCTCCCAATCCTCCTATACGTGCAAACATATTATGTTTGTCCTTCTCTGCCTGACTTATTTCGCTCAGCATAACACCATCAAGGTCCATCCATGTTGCTACACATGGCCAGATTTCATTCTTTCTCATTGCCATGGAGTATTCCATCGTATAGATAAACCACATCTTCCTGATCCATTCGTCCGTTGATGGACACTTAGGCTCTTTCCATGTTTTAGCTATTGTTGAAAGTGCTGCTATGAACATTGGGGTACATGTGCTCCTATGCATCAGCATTTCTGTATCCCTTGGGTAAATTCCTACCAGTGCTATTGCTGGGTCATAAGGGAGTTCTATTGTTAGTTTCCTGAGGAACCTCCACACTGTTTTCCAGAGGGGCTGTACCAGTTTACATTCCTACCAACAGTGTAGGAGGGTGGCGGTTTCTCCACATCCTCGCCATCATCTAGAGTTCTCTGATTTGCTCATTTTATCCACTCTGACAGGCGTGAGGTGGTATCTCAGTGTGGTTTTGATGTGTATTTCCCTGATGAGGAGGGATGCTGAGCATCGTTTCATGTGTCTGTTGGCCATCTGGATGTCCTCTTTGGAGAAGTGTCTGTTCATATCTTCTGCCCATTTCTCGCTGGATTGTTTGTTTTTTGGTGTGGAATTTGGTGAGTTCCTTATAGATTCTGGATATTAACCCTTTATCTGATATGTCATTTGCAACTATCTTTTCCATTCCATTGGTTGCCTATTAGTTTTGTGGGTTGTTTCCTTTGCCATACAGAACCTTTTAATCTTGATGAGGTCCCAATAGTTAATTTTTGCTCTTGATTCCCTTGCTTGTGGGGATTTGTCAAGTAAGAGATTGCTGCGGTGGAGGTCAAGGAGGTTGTTTCCTGCTTTCTCCTCTCGGGTGTTGATAGTTTCCTGTCTCACGTTAAGGTCCTTTATCCATTTTGAGTTTGTTTTTGTGTATGGTGTGAGAAAATGATCTACTGTCATTCTTCTGCATGTTGCTGTCCAGTTCTCCCAACACCATCTGTTAAAAAGGCTGTCTTTTTTCCATTGGATATTCGTTCCTGCTTTGTCAAAGATTAGTTGGCTATATACCTTTGGGTCCAGCTCTGAGGTTCAATTCTATTCCGTTGGTTTTTGTGTCTAGTTTTGAGACAATACCATACTGTCTTGATGATGACAGCTTTGTAGTAGAGGCTAAAGTCTGGGATGGTGATACCTCCCGTTTTGGTTTTCTTCTTCAGTATTACTTTGGCTATTCGGGGTCTTTTGTGGTTCCATACAAATGTGAGGATAGTTTGCTCTAGTTTTAAGAAGTATGCTGGTGCAATTTTGATTGGAATTGCAATGAATGTGTAGATTGCTTTGGGTAATAATGACATTTGAACTATATTTATTCTTCCTATCCATGAGCATGGAATGTTTTTCCATTTCTTTGTGTCTTCTTCAATTTCCTTCATAAGTTTTCTATAGTTTTCAATATAAAGATCTCTTGTATCCTAGGTTAGGTTTATTCCTAGGTATTTTATTTTATTTTTTCTTTGTACAATTGTGAATGGGATCAGTTTCTTGATTTCTCTTTCTGTTGCTTCAATGTTGGTGTATAAAAATGCAACCGATTTCTGTACGTTGATTTTGTACACTGCAACTTGGCTGAATTCTTGGATCAGTTCTAGTAGGCTTCTGGTGGAGTCTGTCGGGTTTTCGATGTAGAGTATCATGTCATCTGCGAAGAGTGAAAGTTTGACATCCTCTTTGCCAATTCTGATGCCTTTGATTTCCTTTCGTTGTCTGATGGCTGATGCTAGGACTTCCAGCACTACGTTAAACAACAGTGGTGAGAGTGGACATCCCTGCCATGTTCCTGATCTCAGGGGGAAAGCTCTCAGTTTTTCCCTGTTGAAGATGATGTTAGATGAAGGCTTCTCCTAGATGGGTTTTCTGATGTTTAAGTAGGTTCTTTCTATCCCAACTTTCTCTAGAGTCTTTATTAAGAAGGGATGCTGTATTTTGTCAAATGCTTTTTCTGCATCTTTTGACAGGATCAAATGGTTTTGATCTTTTCTTTTATTGATGTGATGTATCACCTTGATTGATTTGCAAATGTTTAGCCAGCCCTGTAACCCAGGAATGAATCCCACTTGATCTTGGTGGATGATTCTTTTTATGTGCTACTGGATTTGATTTGCAAGGATCTTGTTGAGGATTTTTGTATCCGTATTCATCAAGGATATTGGCGTGTAGTTCTCTTTTTTTGCTGGATCTCTGTCTGGCTTGGGAATCAGAGTGATGCTGGCTTCATAAAATGAGTCCGGGAGTTTTCCTTCAATTTCTATTTTTTTGGAATAGCTTGAGAAGAATTCTTATTAATTCTGTTTTATTTTATTTTTTTATTTTTTTTATTTTTTATTTTTTTTATTTTTTTACAAATAGTTTATTGTCAAATTAGTTTCTACATAACACTCAGTGCTCATCCCCAAAGTGCCCTCCTTCATGCCCATCCCCCCCTCCCCCCCACATCCATCAGTCCTCAGTTTTTGTCAGCATTCAAGAGTCTCTCATGGTTTGCCTCTCTCCCTTTCCCCCACCATTTCCGCCCTTCTTCTCCCCCTTGTTCCTCCGTCAAGTTCCTCCTAATCCTCCTATACGTGCAAACATATGGTATTTGTCCTTCTCTGCCTGACTTAT
>NW_024082834.1:32231-79209 GCF_003009895.1 Hyaena hyaena
AAGTTCCTCCCAATCCTCCTATACGTGCAAACATATTATGTTTGTCCTTCTCTGCCTGACTTATTTCGCTCAGCATAACACCATCAAGGTCCATCCATGTTGCTACACATGGCCAGATTTCATTCTTTCTCATTGCCATGGAGTATTCCATCGTATAGATAAACCACATCTTCCTGATCCATTCGTCCGTTGATGGACACTTAGGCTCTTTCCATGTTTTAGCTATTGTTGAAAGTGCTGCTATGAACATTGGGGTACATGTGCTCCTATGCATCAGCATTTCTGTATCCCTTGGGTAAATTCCTACCAGTGCTATTGCTGGGTCATAAGGGAGTTCTATTGTTAGTTTCCTGAGGAACCTCCACACTGTTTTCCAGAGGGGCTGTACCAGTTTACATTCCTACCAACAGTGTAGGAGGGTGGCGGTTTCTCCACATCCTCGCCATCATCTAGAGTTCTCTGATTTGCTCATTTTATCCACTCTGACAGGCGTGAGGTGGTATCTCAGTGTGGTTTTGATGTGTATTTCCCTGATGAGGAGGGATGCTGAGCATCGTTTCATGTGTCTGTTGGCCATCTGGATGTCCTCTTTGGAGAAGTGTCTGTTCATATCTTCTGCCCATTTCTCGCTGGATTGTTTGTTTTTTGGTGTGGAATTTGGTGAGTTCCTTATAGATTCTGGATATTAACCCTTTATCTGATATGTCATTTGCAACTATCTTTTCCATTCCATTGGTTGCCTATTAGTTTTGTGGGTTGTTTCCTTTGCCATACAGAACCTTTTAATCTTGATGAGGTCCCAATAGTTAATTTTTGCTCTTGATTCCCTTGCTTGTGGGGATTTGTCAAGTAAGAGATTGCTGCGGTGGAGGTCAAGGAGGTTGTTTCCTGCTTTCTCCTCTCGGGTGTTGATAGTTTCCTGTCTCACGTTAAGGTCCTTTATCCATTTTGAGTTTGTTTTTGTGTATGGTGTGAGAAAATGATCTACTGTCATTCTTCTGCATGTTGCTGTCCAGTTCTCCCAACACCATCTGTTAAAAAGGCTGTCTTTTTTCCATTGGATATTCGTTCCTGCTTTGTCAAAGATTAGTTGGCTATATACCTTTGGGTCCAGCTCTGAGGTTCAATTCTATTCCGTTGGTTTTTGTGTCTAGTTTTGAGACAATACCATACTGTCTTGATGATGACAGCTTTGTAGTAGAGGCTAAAGTCTGGGATGGTGATACCTCCCGTTTTGGTTTTCTTCTTCAGTATTACTTTGGCTATTCGGGGTCTTTTGTGGTTCCATACAAATGTGAGGATAGTTTGCTCTAGTTTTAAGAAGTATGCTGGTGCAATTTTGATTGGAATTGCAATGAATGTGTAGATTGCTTTGGGTAATAATGACATTTGAACTATATTTATTCTTCCTATCCATGAGCATGGAATGTTTTTCCATTTCTTTGTGTCTTCTTCAATTTCCTTCATAAGTTTTCTATAGTTTTCAATATAAAGATCTCTTGTATCCTAGGTTAGGTTTATTCCTAGGTATTTTATTTTATTTTTTCTTTGTACAATTGTGAATGGGATCAGTTTCTTGATTTCTCTTTCTGTTGCTTCAATGTTGGTGTATAAAAATGCAACCGATTTCTGTACGTTGATTTTGTACACTGCAACTTGGCTGAATTCTTGGATCAGTTCTAGTAGGCTTCTGGCTGATGCTAGGACTTCCAGCACTACGTTAAACAACAGTGGTGAGAGTGGACATCCCTGCCATGTTCCTGATCTCAGGGGGAAAGCTCTCAGTTTTTCCCTGTTGAAGATGATGTTAGATGAAGGCTTCTCCTAGATGGGTTTTCTGATGTTTAAGTAGGTTCTTTCTATCCCAACTTTCTCTAGAGTCTTTATTAAGAAGGGATGCTGTATTTTGTCAAATGCTTTTTCTGCATCTTTTGACAGGATCAAATGGTTTTGATCTTTTCTTTTATTGATGTGATGTATCACCTTGATTGATTTGCAAATGTTTAGCCAGCCCTGTAACCCAGGAATGAATCCCACTTGATCTTGGTGGATGATTCTTTTTATGTGCTACTGGATTTGATTTGCAAGGATCTTGTTGAGGATTTTTGTATCCGTATTCATCAAGGATATTGGCGTGTAGTTCTCTTTTTTTGCTGGATCTCTGTCTGGCTTGGGAATCAGAGTGATGCTGGCTTCATAAAATGAGTCCGGGAGTTTTCCTTCAATTTCTATTTTTTTGGAATAGCTTGAGAAGAATTCTTATTAATTCTGTTTTATTTTATTTTTTTATTTTTTTTATTTTTTATTTTTTTTATTTTTTTACAAATAGTTTATTGTCAAATTAGTTTCTACATAACACTCAGTGCTCATCCCCAAAGTGCCCTCCTTCATGCCCATCCCCCCCTCCCCCCCACATCCATCAGTCCTCAGTTTTTGTCAGCATTCAAGAGTCTCTCATGGTTTGCCTCTCTCCCTTTCCCCCACCATTTCCGCCCTTCTTCTCCCCCTTGTTCCTCCGTCAAGTTCCTCCTAATCCTCCTATACGTGCAAACATATGATATTTGTCCTTCTCTGCCTGACTTATTTCGCTCAGCATAACACCCTCAAGGTCCATCCATGTTGCTACACATGGCCAGATTTCATTGTTTCTCATTGCCATGTAGTATTCCATGGTATAGATAAACCACATCTTCTTGATCCATTCATCTGTTGATGGACACTTAGGCTCTTTCCATGTTTTAGCTATTGTGGAGAGTGCTGCTATGAACATTGGGGTACATGTGCTCCTATGCCTCAGCATTTCTGTATCCCTTGGGTAAATTCCTAGCAGTGCTATTGCTGGGTCATAAGGGAGTTCTATTGTTAGTTTCCTGAGGAACCTCCACACTGTTTTCCAGAGGGGCTGTACCAGTTTACATTCCCACCAACAGTGTAGGAGGGTGCCCGTTTCTCCACATCCTCGCCAGCATCTAGAGTTCTCTGATTTGCTCATTTTAGCCACTCTGACTGGCGTGAGGTGGTATCTCAGTGTGGTTTTGATTTGTATTTCCCTGATGAGGAGGGATGCTGAGCATCGTTTCATGTGTCTGTTGGCCATCTGGATGTCCTCTTTGGAGAAGTGTCTGTTCATGTCTTCTGCCCATTTCTTCACTGGGTTGTTTGTTTTTCGGGCGTGTAGTTTGGTGAGTTCCTTATAGATTCTGGATATTAACCCTTTATCTGATATGTCATTTGCAACTATCTTTTCCCATTCCGTTGGTTGCCTATTAATTTTCTGGGTTGTTTCCTTGGCTGTGCAGAAGCTTTTAATCTTGATGAGGTCCCAACAGTTTATTTTTGCTCTTGATTCCCTTGCTTTTGGGGATGTGTCAAGTAAGAAGTTGCTGCGGTGGAGGTCAAGGAGGTTGTTTCCTGCTTTCTCCTCTAGGGTGTTGATAGTTTCCTGTCTCACGTTCAGGTCCTTTATCCATTTTGAGTTGATTTTTGTGCATGGTGTGAGAAAATGATCTAGTTTCATTCTTCTGCATGTTGCTGTCCAGTTCTCCCAACACCATCTGTTAAAAAGGCTGTCTTTTTTCCATTGGATATTCTTTCCTGCTTTGTCAAAGATCAGTTGGCTGTATACTTTTGGGTCCACTTCTGAGTTCTCAATTCTGTTCCATTGGTCTATGTGTCTGTTTTTGTGCCAATACCATACTGTCTTGAGGATGACAGCTTTGTAGTAGAGGCTGAAGTCTGGGATGGTGATACCTCCCGTTTTGGTTTTATTTTTCAGTATTACTTTGGCTATTCGGGGTCTTTTGTGGTTCCATACAAATTTTTGGATAGTTTGTTCTAGTTTTGAGAAGTATGCTGGTGCAATTTTGATTGGAATTGCATTGAATGTGTAGAGTGCTTTAGGTAGTAATGACATCTTAACTATATTTATTCTTCCTATCCATGAGCATGGAATGTTTTTCCATTTCTTTGTGTCTTCTTCAATTTCCTTCATAAGTTTTCTATAGTTTTCATCATACAGATCTCTTGTATCCTTGGTTAGGTTTATTCCGAGGTATTTTATGGTTTTTTGTGCAATTGTGAATGGGATCAGTTTCTTGATTTCTCTTTCTGTTGCTTCATTATTGGTGTATAAAAATGCAACCGATTTCTGTACGTTGATTTTGTACCCTGCAACTTGGCTGAATTCTTGGATCAGTTCTAGTAGGCTTCTGGTGGAGTCTGTCGGGTTTTCTATGTAGAGTATCATGTCATCTGCGAAGAGTGAAAGTTTGACTTCCTCTTTGCCAATTCTGATGCCTTTGATTTCCTTTTGTTGTCTGATGGCTGATGCTAGGACTTCCAGCACTATGTTAAACAACAGTGGTGAGAGTGGACATCCCTGTCGTGTTCCTGATCTCAGGGGGAAAGCTCTCAGTTTTTCCCCGTTGAGGATGATGTTAGCTGAAGGCTTCTCATAGATGGCTTTGATGATGTTTAAGTAGGTTCCTTCTATCCCAACTTTCTCGAGAGTCTTTATTAAGAAGGGATGCTGTATTTTGTCAAATGCTTTTTCTGCATCTATTGACAGGATCATATGGTTTTTATCTTTTCTTTTATTGATATGATGGATCACATTGATTGATTTGCGAATGTTGAACCAGCCCTGTAACCCAGGAATGAATCCCACTTGATCTTGGTGGATGATTCTTTTGATATGCTGCTGGATTCGATTTGCAAGGATCTTGTTGAGAATTTTTGCATCCGTATTCATCAAGGATATTGGCCTATAGTTCTCTTTTTTTGTTGGATCTCTGTCTGGCTTGGGAATCAGAGTGATGCTGGCTTCATAAAATGAGTCCGGGAGTTTTCCTTCGACTTCTATTTTTTGGAATAGCTTGAGAAGAATTGGGATTAATTCTGTTTTAAATGTCTGGTAGAATTCCCCAGGGAAACCATCAGGTCCAGGGCTCTTATTTGTTGGGAGATTTTTGATCACTGATTCGATTTCTTCACTCGTTATGGGTCTGTTCAGGTTTTCTATTTCTTCCCGTGTGAATTTTGGTAGTGAGTGTGTGTTTAGGAATTTGTCCATTTCTTCTAAGTTGTCCAATTTGTTGCCATATAATTTTTCATAGTATTCCCTGAGAATTGCTTGTATTTCTGAGGGGTTGGTTGTAATAAGTCCATTTTCATTCATGATTTTGTCTATTTGGGTGCTCTCTCTTTTCTTTTTGATATGTCTGGCTAGAGGTTTGTCAATTTTGTTTACTTTTTCAAAAAACCAACTCTCGGTTTCATGGATCTGTTCAATGTTTCTTTGGTCTCTCTGTGTTTACTTCTGATCTAATTTTTCTATTTCTCTTCTTCTACTGGGTTTAGGGCGCTCTTGTTGTTCTCCCTCTAATTCCTTTAGGTGAGCTCTTAGATTTTGTATTTGCACTTTTTCTAATCTCTTGAAGTAGGCCTGGAGAGCAATGTACTTTCCTCTTAGAGATGCCTTTGCCACATCCCATAGATTTTGGATTTTTGTGTTTTCATTTGTTTCCATATATTTTTAAATTTCTTCTCTAATTGTCTGATTGGCCCATTCATTCTTTACTAGGGTGTTCTTTAACTTCCATGTTTTTGTAAGCTTTCCAGACTTCTTCCTATGATTGATTTCAAGTTTCAAAGCATTATGATCTGACAGTGTGCATGGTATGATCTCAGTTATCTTATATTTATTGAGGGCTGCTTTGTGTCCCAGTATGTGATCTATCTTGGAGAATATGCCATGCGCACTTGAGAAGTAAGTGAATTCCCTGGCCTCAGGATGTAAAGTTCTAAATATATCTGTCAGATCCATCTGGTTCAATGTGTCTTTCAAGTCCATTATTTCTTTAGTGATTTTCTGTCTGGTTGACCTATCCATTGCTGTAAGCGGAGTATTAAAGTCCCCTGCTATTAGCACATTCTTATCTATAAACTTGTTTCTGTTTGTGATTACGTATTTTACATATTTAGGTGCTCCCATATTCGGTGCATAGACATTTATGATAGTTAGTTCTTCCTGATGGATGGACCCTATAATTATTATATAGTGCCCTTCTTCATCTCTTGTGATTGTCTTTAATTTAAGGTCCAGTTTTTCTGATGTAAGTATAGTTACTCTGGCTTTCTTTTGATTTCCCGTAGCATGATATATATTTCTCCATCCCCTTACTTTTAATCTGATGGTATTTTCCAGTCTAAAATGAGTTTCTTGTAGACAGCATATAGATGGATTTTGTTTTTTTATCCATTCTGATAAATGTTGATTAGAGCATTTATCCCATTTACATTCAGTGTTATTATTGAAATATGTGGGTTTAGAGTCTTTGTACGTTTTGTAGAGTTCATGTTTGTGGTGGTGTCTCTGGTATCTTTGTTCTTTGCAACATTTCCTTCAGAGCATCCCCCTCAGGATTTCTTGTAGGGCTGGCTTAGTGGTGACAAATTCTTTCAATTTCTGTTTATTTAGAAAGATTTTTATCTCTCCTTTTATTTTGAATGACAGGCTTCCTGGATAGAGGATTCTTGGCTGCATATTTTTTCTGTTCATTACATTGAAGATCTGCCATTCCTTTCTGGCCTGCCAAGTTTCAGTAGATAGGTCTGTCACCACTCTGATAGGTTTCCCTTTGTATGTTCGGGCCCTTTTCTCCCTAACTACTTTTAGAATTCTCTCTTTGTCCCTATATTTTGCCATTTTCTCTATGATATGCCGTGGAGAAGATTGGTTCAAGTTATGTCTGAGGGGAGTCCTCTCAGCCTCTTGTATTTCAACACTTACTTCCTTCCCCAGGTTGGGGAAGTTCTCTGCTATAATTTGTTCCAGGACTCCTTCACCACCTTTCCCTCTCTCTTCCTCTTCTGGGATTCCTATGATACAGATATTGTTGCGTTTGACCGTGTCACTGACCTCTCGAACTTTTCTTTCATGTTCCTGGATCAGTTTGTCTCTTTTTTTGTCAGCTTCTTGTTTTTCTGTAATGGTGTCTTCGAAATCACTTATTCTCCTTTTTGCCTCTTTAATCCGTGCATTGGAGGCCTCCCATTTATTATATGTCTCAATGATCGCATTTTTTTAATTCATCATGCATATTTTTATTCTCCATGTTGCTTGTAGACATAATTTCTTTGATGTCCTCTATGCTTTTTTCAAGTCCAGTTATTAATTTTATGATTATTGTTCTAAAATATTGTTCAGTTATGCTGCTTATATCTGTTTTGAGAAGTTCATTAGCTGTCAATTCATATTGGAATTTATTTGGAGGAGAGCTCTTTCATTTCATAATTTTAATTAGATTAATAACACATGTTAATTTTAAAGACTTGTTATGCTCTCTGCACCTGTGAGTACTGCTGTACCCAAGAAAACTGTTTGACTGTCCAGGACCTATCCTTTCAGAGAGTGTTTTTTGAATGGTATCAAATGGTCTCTCTTGTTTAGACCTTGGTAATTTTATTTTCCTATTCGTAGTGATATTTGGGACTCTCCACCATGTGTCCTTTGCTTGTTTCTTGAGGTAGCCCTGGAGGAGAAAACAGGCAAACACACACGGAACAAAGGCCCACAAACGCACAGACAAGTCCATCTAACATGCAAACCGAGAGGGAAAACGAAAAAGTTAAGAGACAAGATGGAGGAGGGAAGGCGAATAATAGAAAATAAAAAAATACATAAAAAGGTCAAAATGAAGAAAAGAAAAGGAAAAAAGAAGAAAACAGATGAACAAAAAAAGGTTTAAAGCATATAACCAAATTTCCCAACAAAAATTAAATAGCAAAGTGTATGCAGTGCTGGTTGAAGAGAATAGAGAAAGAGAGAGAAGACAGGGCAGGGATGAGGCAAAATTGGAAATAGAATGAACAGGCAGAAGGGATAAGAAGTGTTTTTCAAAGAGCTAAAGGGTGGAATATGGTTGGATAGGTGAGAGAAGGACCCTGGTGTTATCCAGAGATACTATATAGTCTAATTATTCCTGAGAGAAAGAGATGAAAATGTCAGTAGGTGTAGAATTTACATCTACAGAATGGACTAGTTGTTACTGTGTAAGCAAGCGGATGACCAAAGTTAATCAGGTCAGTGTTCCGTGAAAAGGGGTAAAAAAAATTAAAAAAAAAAAAAAAAGGAGGATTGAGGCTCTCTAGCAGGGATGGGCATGGTGTGATCCAATGCATCAGGCAGGAGTTCTGCCTTAGCGGTTGTGGTGAGGAGAGTGGCGGTGCACCAGTCCCTTCTTGAACCAAGCGCTGCACCTCGCTTTTTTGGGTGTGTAAACTCCTGTGCTGGTGGGTCGCGCTCTTTAACCCAGGGCGGCTAGTTTCCAAGTGCAGTCTGCGCACCTGAGTGAAACCGTGGCAGCCACATCCTCGGGGGCGATCCCCTCAGGGCAATTCCAAGCCTCTTGCCTAACCCTGGGGTTGGAGCCAGAAGCTGCTGCTCCCATTTCTCCAGGTCGGTTTGGCGAGCATGGGCGGGGGCTTGTCTGCAGGGCCCGTCTGGCCCACTGGAGAGAGGGAAATCAGGTCCCTCACCCGAAACACGAACTCGCAGGCAAATCTCCCAGTTTTAAGCCCTTCACCTTTCCTCTAAAGTTCCAGCCAGCTCGGAGCGTGGAAGTCCACGCATGGCTCCTCCAGTAATCCAGCCGTGCCGGGAGTACAAAGGAACAAAGGAGCGGTGCCTGCAAGCGCGCAGCCGCTTGGGATGAGATGGCACGCAGGGATTTGGCGCGCACCGTCCTTCTATGCCCAGAGTGGAGGTTTTTCTGTTTCCCAGTGGCAGAGCCCATATCTTGAGAAGTTTCAGACTCTCTCTTTTTCCCCTCTCACTTCCCGCAGCGCGGGATCGCCCCGTCCCTCCAGTCTCCAATCCCTGCCCGATTTTACCTTCCCCAGTTCGCACTCACGTTAGAAGGCTTTCTCAATGGATTCTGCATCCTTTCTCTCCCAATCTCTCGGGTTCTGTAAGGTTTTCTATGGCTTCAGATCTTTTCCGTGTGAGATATGGGGGCGAGTGCAATGCACGGAGCTCCCCACTTCTCCGCCATCTTGACCCTCCTCTACTACAGCTTCTTTATGCATTCATCAGCTGATGGACATTGAGGGTCTTTCTCTAATTGGCTATTATTAATAATTCTGATATAAACATCAAGGTGCATATATCCCATTGAATCGCTGTTTTTGTATCTTTTGGTAAATACCCAGTAGCACAATTGCTGTATCATAGGGTAGTTCTATTTCTATATGTTTTTAAAAAATTTAATGGTTTATTTATTTCTGAGAGATAGAGAGAGACAGAGACAGAGACAGAGTGAGCAGGGGAGTGTAAGAGAGAGAGGGAGATACAGGATCTGAAACAGGCTGCAGGCTCTGAGCTGGCAGTCAGCACAGAACCTGATGCGGGGCTCAAACCCACGAACTGTGAGATCATGACCTGAGACAAAGTCAGAGGCTTAACCGACTGAGCCACCCAGGGGCCCCTCTATTTCTAATTTTTTAGGAACCTCCATACTGTTCTCCAGAGTGGTTGCACCAGTTTGTATTCCCACCAAAAGTGCAAGAGAGCTCCCCTTTCTCTGTATCCTCACCAACACCTGTTGTTTCCTGTGTTGTTAATTTTAGCCATTCTGAAAGGTGTGAGGTATTATCTCATCATGGTTTTGATTTGCATTTCCTCAGTCATACATGATATTGAGGATATTTTCATATGTCTGTTAGCCATCTGGATGTCTCCTTTGGAAAATATGTATTGATGTCTTCTACCCATTTTTTAACTGGATTATTCATTTTGGGGGTGTTGAGTTTTATAAGCTCTCTATATATTTTGGATACTAATCCTTTATCAGATATATCACTTGCAAATATATTCTCCTATTCTGAAAGCTGACTTTTAATTTTGTTGACTGCTTCATTAGCCGTGCAGAAGCTTTTTATCTTGATGAAGTCCCAATAGTTTTGTTTACATACCACGTAAGATGTTCTTACAGCCTATGTCAAATAGATTACTACACATGTTATCCTCTAGGATTTAATGGTTTCCTGTCTCATATTTACATCTTTCATCCATTTTGATTTTTTTTTTGTATATAGTATAAGAATGTGGTCCAGTTTCATTAATTTGCATGTTGCTGTTGAGTTTTGCCAACAACATGTCTTGCAGAGTGTCTTTTTCCATGGGATATTTTTCCTACTTTATCAAGATTACTTGACCGTATAGTGATGAGTTCATTTCTGGATTTTCTTTTGTGATTTTTTTGATCTCTGTGTCTGTTTTTGTTCTGGTACCATATTATTTTGATCACTACAGTTTTGTAATATAACTTGAAGCCCAAAATTGTGATGCTTCCAGATTTTCTTTTCTTTTAATTTTTTTAAATGTTTATTTACTTTTGAAAGAGGGAGAGAGAGACAGAGCATGAGCAGAGGAGGGGCAGAGAGAGATGGAGATACAGAATCTGAAGCAGGCTCCAGGCTCTGAGCTGTCAGAACAGAGCCCAATGTGGGGCTGGAACTCATGAATGGTGAGATCATGACCTGAGCTGAAGTTGGATGTTCAACAAACTGAGCCACCCAGGCACCCTTGTTTTTCTTTTTCAAGATTTCTTTGGCTAGTCAGAGTCTTTTGTGGTTCCATACAACATTTAGGATTGTTTGTCCTAGCTCTGTTAAAAAAAAAAATGCCATTGGTATTCTGATAGGGATTGCATTAAATGTGTAGATTGCTTTAGGTAGAATAGACGTTTTAACAATATGTGTTCTTCCAATCCACGAGCATGGAATGTTTTTCCATTTCTTTCTGTCATCATCAATGTCCTTCACAAGTGTTTTATACAGATCTTTAATTCTTTTGTTAGGTTTACCTAGGTATATTATAGTTTTACATGCAATTGTGAATGGGATTAATTCCTTGATTTCTCTTTCTGCTGCTTCATTTTTGGTGTATAAAAACGTAACAGATTCTGTATATTGCTTTTTATCCTGCAACTTTACTGAATTCATGTATCAGTTCTAGCAATTTTTTAGTGGAGCCTTTGGTTTTCTATGCAGAGTCATCTGCAAATACTGAAAGTTTGAATTCTTCCTTGCAAATTTGGATGCCTATTTTTTCTTTTTGATATAAGATTGCTGACGCTGGGACTTCCAGTACCATGTTAAAGAGTAATGGTGAGAGTGCACATCACTGTTTTGTCTTTTACCATAGAGGATAAGCTCTCATTTGTTTTTCATTATGGATAATATTAGCTGTTGGTTTTTCATATATGGCCTTAATATGCTGAGGCATGTTCCTTCTATCCCTACTTTGTTGAATGTTTTTATTGTGAATGGAAATTATATTTTGTCAATTGATTTTACTATGTCTACTGAGAGGATCATATGGTTCTTGTCCTTTCTTATATTATTGTGATGTGTTACATTAATTGTTTTGTGAATATTGAACCATCCTTGCAGCCCAGGAATAAATCCCACTTGATTGTGGTGAATGGTTCTTTTAATTTATTGTTGTATTTGGCTTTTTAGTATTTTGTTGAGAGTTTTTGCATTCATGTCCATCAGGGATATTGGCCTGAAATTCTCTTTTTCAGAGGAGTTTTGGAATCAGGGTAATACAGGCCTCAAAAAATAAGTTTGGAAGTTTTCCTTCCATTTATATTTTTTGGAATGGTTCAAAAATAGGTATTAATTATTTTTTAATTAATTGGTAGAATTCACTTGTGATGCCATTTGACTCGACTTTTGTTTGTTGGGAGATTTTTCATACTGATTCAATTACTTTGATCCTGATTGGTCTGTTCAAGTTTTCTATTTCTACCTGTTTCAGTTTGAGTAGTTTATATTTCTAGGAATTTATCCATTTATTCCAGACTGTCTGATTTGGTGGCATATAATTTTTCATAATATTCTCTTATAATTGCTTATATTTATGTTATTTGGGTGTGATTTCTCCTCTCTCCTCTTTCCTTTGAGATTTTATCTAGTTGGGTCCTTTATCTTCTCTTTTGGATCAATTTTATTAAATTAAAAAAAAACATTCTGTACCAGTTTACATTCCCACCAACAGTGCAGGAGGGTGCCCGTTTCTCCACATCCTCGTCAGCATCTAGAGTTCTCTGATTTGCTCATTTTAGCCGCTCTGACTGGCGTGAGGTGGTATCTCAGTGTGGTTTTGATTTGTATTTCCCTGATGAGGAGGGATGCTGAGCATCGTTTCATGTGTCTGTTGGCCATCTGGATGTCTTCTTTGGAGAAGTGTCTTTTCATATCTTCTGCCCATTTCTTCACTGGGTTGTTTGTTTTTCGGGTGTGGAGTTTGGTGAGTTCCTTATAGATTCTGGATATTAACCCTTTATCTGATATGTCATTTGCAACTATCTTTTCCCATTCCGTTGGTTGCCTATTAATTTTCTGGGTTGTTTCCTTGGCTGTGCAGAAGCTTTTAATCTTGATGAGGTCCCAACAGTTTATTTTTGCTCTTGATTCCCTTGCTTTTGGGGATGTGTCAAGTAAGAAGTTGCTGCAGTGGAGGTCAAGGAGGTTGTTTCCTACTTTCTCCTCTAGGGTGTCTCCTTGGGTTGATTTTGTTAGAGGATCTCTGCGCCTCCTGGATCTGGATATTTGTTTTCTTCACCAGATTTGGGAACTTTTAAGCTCTTATTCAAATACATTTTCTGCCCCTTTTTTCTCTTCTTCTTATGAGATACCTATAATATGAATGTTATTACAGTTGATGGAGTCACTGAGTTCCCTAAGTCTATTCTCATTTTGCAGAATTTCTCCCCTCATTTGATCAGCTTGATCAATTTCCATTACTCTGTCTCCTAGGACATTACTTTCTCCTCTGCTTCCTCTAGGCTGCTATCTATTCTATCACATGTATTTTTAATTTCATTTATTGTATTCTTCATCTCTGGTTGGTTTTTAAAAAATGTTTTTATTTATTTCTGAGAGAGACAGCATGAGCAGGGGAGGGTCAGAGAGAGAGGGGGAGATACAGAATCCGAAGCAGGATTCAGGCTCTGAGCTACTGTCATCCCAGAGCCTGATGTGGGGCTCAAACCCACGAACTGCAAGATCATGACCTGAGCTGAAGTTAGACGCTTAACCAACTGAGCCACCCAGGTGCCCCAGGTTGGTTCTTTTTTAACTCTTTGTTAAGTGTTTCATTGATATCCTTTACTCTTTCAAATACACTTATTATCTTTATAATCATTACTTTAAATTCTTTAGCAGACATATTATTTATGTCTATTTTACTTAGGTGTCTTTCTGTGGTTTTGTCTTGTTCTTTCATTTGGGGCATATTTCTCTGTCTCCTCATTTTTTCTAACTCTGTGTTCTGTGTCTGTGTATCAGGAAAGTCAGCCACATCTCCTACGCTTGAAGGTAATGGCCTCAGGATGAAGACTGCCCTGAAGTTCAGTGTCACCTGTTCCCTTGGACCTAGTGCTTCAGGGAGTTTCTTCTCAGTGTGTTGTGTATGTCTTTCTATTTAGTCTTGGCTACTTTTTCCTTCAGTCCAGTTGCCTGAAGAAGCTCTCTTTGCCTATTGTGGGCATTGTTTGTTCACCAGCTGGGAAGGGCATATTTTAACAAAGTATATGCTGGTCTGCTTGCCCTAAAAGACCTGCCATTGCTGCCCATGCTGCTGCCACTGCCGCCATCTCCACTGCTGCTTCTACCATAGGAACTAAGGTCTCACAAAATGCTCTTGCTGGGAAATAAAGTATTGGTATTTTTGTGCTGGTCTTCTTGGAGAGGGAGCCCACAACAGCAGGATTGTGGAAAGCATGGCTGCGAAGAGTGGATCTACCAAATTATGGGGGTTGGGGGTTTAGTATAAACAAGTTAGGTAAATGACTGTGTTTATGCTGGTGTTGAAGGAGGGAAATGGCACCTGCCAACTCTATTGTTCCTAGAGGGGTTTCCTCATGATCCTTCCCTGCCCAGGCCTTGATTTGAGAAGAACTTCCCTCCTATCTGCCTGTGGTGGCATTTTTCAAACTTCTGCTTCCAAGCTGTATCTCTGCTGGCTGTATGTAGAGCTGTCTCCTTAAGTGTGGAAACTCTGCTGCTGCTGCTGCTGCTGCTGCTGCTTCTTCTTCTTCTTCTTCTTCTTCTTCTTCTTTTTAATGTTTACCTATTTTTGAGAGATATGGAGAGAAAGAGAGACAGAGCACGAGTGAGGGAGAGGCACAGAGAGAGACACACACAGAATCTGAAGGAGGCTCCAGGCTCTGAGCTGTCAGCACAGAGCCTGACATGGGGCTTGAACCCACAAACTGTGAGATCATGATCTGAGCCGAAGTTGGATGCTTAACCAACTGAGCCACTCAGGTGCCCCTAACTCTGCTTCTTAATGCCAGAACAACTCCTTCAGAGTCCCTACTGTAGTCAACCATGGTCCATTTCCCTCCCAAACTACACCTTTGCCCTTCCCACTTCTTTGATGTGGTGTGTTCTCTACCGTTAGTTGTGGAGTTTGTTCTGCCAGTCTTCAGGTCGTTTTCTGAGTTGTTTATACTGATGTGAATGTTATGTAGTTGTATCCATGGGACAAGCTAAGCTTAGCGTCCTCCTACTCCCCATCTTTCCATTCTCTTTCCTATGTAAACTATTTTGATTTTGGTGATGTTGTTATGGGTTTATACATATATTAAAAATTATTGAGCTGTACAGTTTAAATATGTGTAGTTTTTCTATGTCCACTTATAACTCAATAAAGCTGTAAAAGAAAAAAAAATTAAATATTCTCCCAGTCACACTAGCTACATTTCAAATGCTCAATGGCCACATGTGGTTAATGGCTACTATATTGGACAGCCCAAGAACTGGAAAAGGAGGGGAAAAGATCCAAGTATCAGATAGGATAAATATAAATCAAACAGTTAAACAGAAAAAATAAGTGCAAATATATTAATAAATACATGAAATTTAGTTGGAATAAATTTCAAGAACTGTAATTAAATTAGAGATTTTAAGACTGAACTGAAAAACAAGACACAGGTTTAAAAGAGACACAATTGATATATAAGAACAGATATATGTTGTTGGGGCGCCTGGGTGGCTTAGTCGGTTAAGCGTCCGATTTTCGCTTAGGTCATGATCTCACGGTTCGTCGGTTCGGGCCCCGCGCCGGGCTCTGTGCTGACTGCCAGCTCAGAGCCTGGAGCCTGTTTCAGTCTGTGACTCCCTCTCTCTCTGACCCTCCCCTGCTCACGCTGTCTCTCTCTCTCTTGCCTAGAAATAAATTAAAAAAAAACATTAAAAAAAAGAACAGATATATGTTGAAATATTTCTTTAATAAAAAAGATATACCATACTAATATTAGCCTGAAGACAGCTTGTGTGGCTGATTGATATCAGATTAACTAGAGATAAAAACCAAGTGCATTACCAGAGAAAAATAAGTGTATTTAATAATTATAAAATGGTATTATGTATCAAAGACATTTTTTCCTAAAATTGTGTGCACTTAATAACATATCTTCAAAATATATGAAGCAATAATTGAAAGTGCCAAACCTACAACTTTGGATGGAAGCCTTAACACTCCTCTAGTAAATATATCACAACTTAGGCAATTGGCATAAAAATTAAACAGCATCCAAAACAGATAGAATAAATAGAAAAGTTCTATATGAAATAAATAAATTGAAATTTTATTATTATTAAATGTTTTTGTTTGTTATGTTTTATTTATTTATTTTAAAGAGAGAGAAAGTGGGGGAGAGGGGTAGAAAGAGGAGAGAGAAAATCTTAAGCACACTACATGCTCAGTATGGAGCCAGACATGGGGCTTGATTCCAAGACTGGAAGATCATGACCTGAGCCGAAATCAAGAGTCAGCTTCTCAACCAACCGACCCAGAAGCCCCAGAAACTGAAATACTAATTTAAAAAAATCTTTCCAAAAATAAACTTCTTGCTCAGGTGGTTTCACTAGTGTAACTTCAAGGAAGAAACTAATCAAATCTTACACAAGTTATTTCAGGGAATAGGAAGAGGGAAGTCTCTCCCACCCTTGTTTTATTAGGATATCATAATTCTGACACCAAAACTTGACAAAGATATGACAAGAATAAAGAATTACAGAACATTATCATTCACAAACATAGATTCAGAAATCATAAAATATCAACAAATTAACTCAGCAAACTATTAAACGATGTTGTGCCATGACTAAGTAAATAAAGTTTATTCTAGAAGTGTAAGGCTGATTTAACATTCAAAAATAAGCTAATAACTTATCACATAACAAACTAAAAAAGAAAACTCTTTAGGTGATCTATAAAAGATGCATAGAAACCATTTGAGAAAATGCAGCACACATTATTTTTTTAAATTTGAGCAAGTTATGGTTCCATTACCTCCTCCTCAGGCCTAGAAACCTCTAATCTGCTTTCTACCTATAAATTTCTCTATTCTGGATATGTATAGATAAAAATGTGACCTTGTAAATCTGACTTTTTTGGTTAGAATGTTTTTGAGGTTCATATATTGTAGTATGTATCAGTATTTCATTCTTTTTTATGGCTGAATTATATTCCATTGTATTTATATTCCACAGTTTGATTATCCATTCACCTGTTCATGGGTAGTTAAACAGCTTCCATTTTTGACTAAGTGAAGTGCTCCTATGAATACTTAGGTATAAGTGTTTGAATACCTATTTCCAATTCTTTGGAGTATATACCTATGAATATGGATAGCTAGACACACACACACACACACACACACACACACACACACACACACACACATTATACTAATGGTAATTCTACTTTTTAACTTTTTGAGGAACATCCAAATTGTTTTTGCTCAGTGGCTATACCATTTTATATTCCCAGTAACAATATATGAGTGTTCCAATTTCTCTCCAACACTAGTTCTTTTCTTTTCTTTTTTTTAATTTTAGCCATCCTAATGAATGTGAACTGGTATATAATTGTGGTTTTGATTAGCATTCTCTTAATCACAATGAACATGTCTTTATCTGTTTTTTGAACATTTATGTGTCTGCTTTGGAGAAATGTTTATTCAGGTCATTTGCCTTTTTTTTCTGAGAAAGTATTTGTTTCTCTGTCTCTTTATTTTTACCTTGCATCTTTTTTATTGAAGTTTAATTAACATATGACATTATAAAAAGTTTCAGGTGTACAGCATATTGATTCAACATGACTCAGCAATCACAATAAGTGTAGTCACCATCTGTCACCAAACAACATTATTACAATACTACTGACTGTATTCTCTATACTGTAATTTTTATTTTCATGAGTAACCTATTTTAAAAATGGAATTTTGTACCTCTTAGTCCTCTTTACCTATCTATCCCATGCCACTACCCAACACCCCTCTGGCAAGTGAATTTGTTCTCTGAATTGGGGATTTGACCAAAGAAAACAAAAACACTAATTCAAAAATATATATGCACCACAAGGTTTATTGCAGCATTATTTACAATAGTCAAGGTATGGAAGCAACCCAAGTATCCATGAATAGATGAATGGATAAAGAATATGTGGTGTATATATAATCAATGGAATATTACTCATCCATAAAAGAGAGTGAGATCTTGCCATTTGACATAACATGAATGGACCTAGAGGGTAATATGCCAAATGAAATAAGTCAGAAAAAGAAATACAAGGAACTAAGATAGTGGTATAGTAAGAGGATGCTAGGCTTGCCTTGTCCCTTGAACACAGCTAGATAACTTTCAACTCATTCCAAATACTTAAGAAATAGACCTAAGGACTAATAGAACAAATAGCACAACCAGAGGGATAGAAGAGGCCAATATTCAAGAAAGATAGGAAATGTGGAGATGTGGTTTGGAGGAGAAATGGATCACTGGCACTGCACTGGGGAGAGAACCTTGGTCACAGAGAAAGGCAAGAGATTATAGAATGCACAGGGATAAGCACAAGGCAGACACTTCCCCAAAGCCTTTGGCTGGCTGGGAGAATGAGAGGAACTGAATTTTATGATTTTTTGCAACCAGTGGGGCTCAAAGACTGAGTTTTAGAGACACCCAGGCTTGGCTGAAATTAAGCTTCAGCTCCAGTGGAAATAGCATCAGGTACTTTCTAACAAGTACACCAGAGCACACCTAGATGAAACTTGCCACACTCTGACCAAGGTCAAAACATTTTCCACTGCAGGCAAGGAGAAACTCTGCAGACAACTGACCACAGCAACAGAGCAGCTAAAACACAGCAGTAGAATGCATGCAGCACACACCAGAGACATTTCATGAAGGTCCAGGACCTGGACATTGTATGACCTCTTCTTCATAAAGTCATTGTTCTCAGCATTAGAAAACATAACAGATTTTCCTAACAAACAGAAGAAGATAGAGACCTAGACAAAATGCCAAGACAGAGGAATTCATCACAAAAGAAAGAAGAAGAAAAGGTCATGGCCAAGGATCTAATTGAAACAGATAGAAGTTATATTTATGATCCAGAATTTAAAGGAACAATTATAAAAATACTAGCTGGGCTTGAGAAAAGCATGGAAAACATCAGGGAGACTCCTTATTAAAGAGACAAAAGAGCTAAAAAACAATCAGGCTGAAATGAAAAATATAATAACCAAGATTCAATGCTGACTGGATGTAATGACCTCAAGGATGGAAGAAGCAGTGCAATGAATAAGCGATATAGGGGATCAAATTTTGGAAAATAATGACAGTGAACAAAAGGAGAGAAAAGTCATGGATCATGAAAGTAGACATAAGGAACTCAGTGACTCCATAAAATGTAGTAACAGTTGTATCATAAGAGTTCCAGAAAAGAAGAGACAGAAAAGGGGGCAGAAGATGTATTTGAGGCAATCAGAGCTGAAAGGTTCTCTAATCTGGGGAAGGAAACAGACATCTAAATCCAGGATGCACAGAGAACTCCCATCAAAATCAACAAAAATAGGCCAACACCAAGACATATTGTAGTTAAATTTGAAAAATGTAGTGATAAAGAAAAAATCCTAAAAGCAGTAACCAAAAGAAGTCCCTAACTTAGAAAGGAAAACCAGTAAGGTTAGCAGCATGTATCTCCACAGAAACTTGCCAACCCAGAAGGGAAAGGCATGATATATTCAATGTGCTGCATGGAAAAAATCTGCAGCCAAGAATACCCTATCCATCTAGGAAGAGTATAGAAAGAGATGTAAAGAGCTCCCCAAACAAAAACTAAAGGAGTTTGACACCACTAAACCACCCATGAAAGAAAAGAAATACCCATAGTGACAAACACTAGAAATGAACAGAGAAAATATCCAGAAACAACAACAAAACATGTAATAAAATGGCACTAAATACATATCTGCCAGTAATTACTCTGAATTTAAATGGATTAAATGCTCCAATCAAAAGACATACAGTGTCAGAATGGATGACAAAAAATAAGACCCATCTATATGCTGCCTACAGGAGACTCATTTTAGGCCAAAAGACACCTGCAGAGTGAAAGTGAGGGGAATGGAAAAATATTTATCATGCAAATGGAGCTGAAAAGAAAGCCAGAGTAGCAAGGCTTATAGCAGACATACTAGATTTTAATATATTTTTTGAAGTTTATTTATTTTGAGAGAGAGAGAGCAAATTGAGGAGGGGCAGAGAGAGATAGAGAGAGAATCCCCAGCAGTCTCCTCACTGCCTGCACAGAGCCCAACACAGGGCTTAAACCCATGAATCGCGAGATAATGACCTGAGTGAAAACCAAGAGTCAGATGCTTAACCGACTGAGCCAACCAGACACTCCAGATATACTAGATTTTAAACCAAAGACGTTAACAAGAAATGAAGAAGGGCATTATATCATAATAAAGGAGACAAGACAACAAGAATATCTGACAATGGTAAATATCTATGCCCCCAACTTGAGACACCCAAATAGGTTTTTTAATTAATAACAAATATAAAGGGGAGAAGGAGTTAAAATGGTATAGTAGGGGGACCCAGGGTTGCCTTGTTCCTAGAACACAGCTAGATCAACATCAAATTCTTTCAAACACCTAGGATAATTGATCTGAGGATTAAGAGAACAATCTATTTAATTAGAGGGAGAGAACATGGCAGGTAAGAGGTGCAGAGATGTGAGTTGGGGGAGAGGAAAGCTGTGGTGCTGCAGAGGAGAGGGAGCCCTTTTCTTGGAGAGAAGACAGAGGAGATGGGGGAAAGATGTAAGCATGTTGGGTTCATATAAGAAAAACACTCCCCCAAAACCATTGATTAGGGAATCAAGAAGAACTGACTATCACAACTTTTTGCAAACAGTGGAGCTCAAATTTTAGATGTCCCTGCCATTCACAGGAGTTGAATAGGCAGGCAGCAGTGCTCCTGGGAAGGATGGCAGAAACCTGGGAGTGTACAGTGGACAATGTGGTGTGGAGATCCCCTTGTTCACACTGGGAGAGGATATTCTTCTTCCTGGAGTTCATTTAGAAGAATGTATATTGCTTCTCCAAAGACAAAAGACATCATTGAGCAGGCATCATTGAGTGGCCATTAAACAACAGGGGACAGAAGTTCAGAGGGCAGAAGTGCAAAGGGCAGATAACCTGGTTGCAGCTTTTTGCTGTGCTTCACCATAAATTCCAGACACCTGTACAGTCATGCAGTGACTTTTCTGGGGCAGAATGGTGCCAGGTGCAGTGCTGCAAGGCTTCCTCCAGAGGAGAGGAATAGGTCTATGCTTTGCCAGGTACTTTATGATTTGGAGGTTTGAATCCAAGCCAGGCAGCAGATATAAAACACAGGAAAAATTTGAGGACAAGGATCTAACAGAAGCATGGGACACAGGAGGGGGTGTTTGTTCACTTTACGGTGAGGGTTTCCTGAACAGTGGTGGGTGTGAGCTCCCCTTCCCAAGGATGAGAGAGCAGGGTGACACCATCTTCACTCCTGCCCACCAGTATGGTCGGAATTCAGTGAACAACAGAGTGCCCTCATTGGAGCCTGGAGTTGCTTATAGAAAACTTCACCCCCTGGCACCCCGCAGGGGCATCTTTACTAGGTCAGGCCTGACTGTGAGCCAGCACAATGAGCTTCTGCCCCAGAGGGCCAACGCAGTCTCCCTGTTTGCACCAAGTCTACTGATCATAGAGTGCACCAAAGCATCACCTTCAGTTCTGGTGGAAATTGGACCAGGCTTTCTTTCTTTTTATTTTTTTCCTTTGGAATCAGGCTTATAAGTTTTTTTGTTGTTCATTTGTCAGTTTTTTCTTTGATGAGGATTCTCTTTCTTTTTCATTGGAATCAGGCTTATAGGATTTTTTTGTCTGGTTTGTTGTTGTTGTTGCTGTTGTTGTTTCTTTTCCTTTTCTCTTTCTTTTGATTCAGTCTTTTTAATCAGGCTTATTTTAACAAACAAATAAAAGCACTCCTAGTTAAAGGTCCAAACACCCTTCCCCCACCCCCGGAAGTAAGCAAGGAGGAACTCTGTGGAGGACCCACCTGTAGGAAAGAGCAGCCAAAGCAAAACAGCAGAGTGAACACCGTATACACCAGGAAAACTTCCTGAAGGGCCAAGTCCTGGACAATGTATACCCCTCCTTAATATGTCATTACTCTCAGGAGCAGGAAACATAACTGGTTTTCATAACACTCAAAATACAGAAACCTATACAAAATGACAAGATAGAGGAATTCTCCCCCAAAAGATAGATCAAGAATAAATTACAGACACGGATTTGCTGAAAACAGATAATTACAAACAAAAAGGAAATCATTGATAATAATACAATAATAGTAGGGGACTTTAGCACCACAGTGATATCAATGTACAGATCATCCAAGCAGAAAATCAACAAAGAAACCATGGTATTGAATGACACGCTGGGTTAGAGGACTTAACAGATAAATTCAGAACATTTCATTCTAAAGCAGCAGAATACACATTCTCCTCAAGTGCACATTCTCCAGAATAGATCACATACTAGGTCACAAATCAGCCCTCAACAAGTACAAAAAGTCTGAGATCATACCATGCATATTTTCAGACCTCAATACTGTGAAGCTTGAAGTCAATCACAAGAAAAAATTGTAAAGATAACAAATACATGGAGGTTAAATAACATGGCACTAAAGAATAAATGGGCTTAACTAGGAAATTAAAGAAGAAATAAATACATGGAAACAAATGAAAATGAAAACATGATAGACCAAAACTTTCGGGATGCAGCAAAAGTGGTCATGATGTTTATAGAAGTGCTGTTAACAATAGCCAAATTATGTAATGTCAATCAACTGATAAATGGATAAAGGTGTGTGTGTGTGTGTGTGTGTGTGAGAGAGAGAGAGAGAGAGAGAGAGACATGGAATAGTACTCAGCCATAAAAAATGAAATCTTGCCATTTACAGAGAACCTAGGTGGCTCACTTGGTTAAGCGTCCAACTTCAGCTCAGGTCACGATCTTGCCATTCCCGAGTTCAAGCCCTGCATTGGGCTCTGTGCTGACAGCTCAGAGCCTAGAGCCTGTTTCAGATTCTGTGTCTCCCTCTCTCTCTGCCCCTCCCTAGCTTGAATTCTGTCTCTTTTTTTTTCTGTCTCAAAATGATAATATTTTTGTCTCAAAAAATAATATTAATAAATAAACATTTATAAAAACATAAGTCTTTCCATTTGCAATGACGTGGATGGAGCTAGAGAGTATTATCCTAAGTGAAATAAGTCAGTTAGAGGGGCGCCTGGGTGGCTTAGTCGGTAAAGCGTCCGACTTTCGCTTAGGTCATGATCTCGCGGTTCGTGGGGCCCTGCGTCGGGCTCTGTGCTGACTGCCAGCTCAGAGCCTGGAGCCTGTTTCAGAGTCTGTGACTCCCTCTCTCTCTGACCCTCCCCTGCTCACGCTGTCTCTCTCTCTCTCTCTCTCTCTCTCCTAGAAATAAATAAATCATTAAAAAAAAAAAAGAAATAAGTCAGTTAGAGAAAGGCAAATACCATATGGATTAACTCATATGTGGAATTTAAGAAACAAAACAGAGGGTCATACATGAGGGAAAAAGAGAGGCAAACCAGAAAACAGACTCTTAACTATAGAGATGAAACTAAGGGTTGCTGGAGGTGAAGTGACTGGGGGAATGTGTTAAATGGATAATTATTATTAAAGAGGACACTTCTGATGAGCAGTATGTGTTGTATGTAAGTGATCACTAAATTCTACACCTGAAACTAAAAAGAAAAAAAAACAAAAGACAAGTACCATATGATTTTATTTATATTTGGAATCTAAAAAAGAAAACAAATGAACAAACAAAAACCAATTTTTATTAAGTTAATTTTTGTTGTTAGGTTGTATATTAGGTTCTTAAGTCTGCCATAACAAAGTGCCACAAACTGAGTGGCTAAGAAAAAAAAAATCTTATAGGTCTGGAACCTAAAAGTCAAATCAAGTTTTTAGCAGCACCATACTCCTTATCAATGCTCTAGAAAGAGGACTTCTTCTTGCCCCTTCCAGCTTCTGGTAACTGCAGGTATTTGATGGCTTGTGGCAGGATAATTTCAATCTCTGCCTCCATCTTCACTTGATGTTCTCTTTGTGTCTTCTCACATAGTCTTTGCTCATTATCTGTGTTCAAATTTGCCCTTTTATGAAGAGACAAGCCATATTGGATTAGAGAACACCCTAGTAACTTTATTTTAACTTAATTACTTCTGTAAATACTATTTCCAAATAACTTCACACTCAAGGTACTGGAAGTTAGGAGTTCAACGTACCTGTTCTGAGGGATACAATACAACCCATAAGAACTTGTATTAGTTATTTTTATATTCTGAACCCTAGAAGCTGATTAGAAATATAATTTGCAAATATTTGGATTTGGATAATAATAAGTTTGGATTCTATATGTAGTCTTTTCATTTTGTTGACATTTTGGCCTTTGATACCAAAAAGTTTTCAATTTTTATTTTAATTGAAGTATAGTTGATATCCAATATTAGTTTTAGGTTTACAACATAGTGTTTTGACAATTATATGCATTATAAAATGCTCACCAAAATATGTGTAGTTATAATGTATCATCATAGAAAACCATTACAATATTAATTATATTCCCTATGCTTTACTCTTTATCCCCATGAGGTATTTATATTTATTTTATAACTAGAAGTTTGTATCTCTAAATCTCCTTTACCTATGTAACCTATGCTCCATTCCCTACATGCTACCAACCACCACTTTGTTCTCAGTATTTGTCTGGTTTTTTTTTTATTCATTTGCTTTGTTTTTAGATTCCATGTACAAGTGAAATTACATGATATTTAACTTGCTCTGTCTGACTTTTTTCACTTAGCATAATACCCTCTAGGAATATCCATGCTGTTCTGAATGACAAGATTTCATTATTTTTAATAGCTGAGTAATATTCGTGTGTGTGTGTGTGTGTGTGTGTGTATGTGTGTGTGTGTGTGTATCACATCTTTATCCATTCACCTATCAGAGAGGACACTTGGGTTGCTTCCATAATTTGGCTATTGTAAGTAATGTTGCAATAAACGTGTGTGTGCACCTTTTGAATTAGTGTTTCCATATTCTTTGAGAAAATACTGAGTAGTGTGTTTATTCGATAGTATGGTAGTTCTATTTTTAATATTTTGAAAAAACTCCTTACTGTTTTCCACAGTTGATGAACCAGTTTGCATTCCTACCAACAGTGGAAAATGATTCCTTTTTCTTTACATTCTAACTAGTACCAGTTATTCTTCTGTTTTTGATGTTAGCCATTCTGATAGGTGATGAAGTGATACCTCATTGTGGGTTTAATTTGTATTTCACTGATGATGAATGATGTTGAACATCTTTTCATATGTCTGTTGGTAATATGTATGCCTTCATTTGCAAGTATCTTCTAAAATTCAGTAGGTTGTCTTTTAGTTTTGTTCATAGTTTCCTTTGCCGTGCAGCTTTTAATTTTGATGTAGTTTCAATATTATTTTTGTTTTTGTTTCTGTTCCCTCAGGAGACATATCTAGAAAAATGTTGTTATGGCCAATTTCAGAAACATACCTACCTATGCTCTCTTCTAGGATTTATGGTTTCAGGCCTCACAGTTAGGTCTTTAATTCATTTTGAGTTTAATTTTATGGATAGTGTAAGAAACTGGTCCATTTTTATTCTTTTCATGTAGCTGTCCAGTTTTTCCAACACCATTTTTTAAAGACACTGTCTTTTTCCCACTGGATATCTGATCTCAGGGGGAAAGCTCTCAGGTTTTCCCCGTTGAGGATGATCTTAGCTGAGGACTTCTCATACATGGCTTTTATGAAGCTTACGTAAGTTCCTTCTATACCAACTTTCTCGAGTGTCTTTATTAAGAAGAGATGCTGTATTTTGTCACATGCTTTTACTGCATCTATAGACAGGATCATATGGTTTTTATCTTTTCTTTTGCTGATGTGATGGATCACATTGATTGATTTGCGAATATTGAGCCAGCCCTGTAACCCAGGAATGAATCCCACTTGATCTTCGTGGATAATTCTTTTTATGTGCCATTGGATTCGATTTGCAAGAATCTTGTTGAGGATTTTTGCACCTGTACTCATCAAGGATATTGGCCTGTAGTTCTCCTTTTTTGCTGGGTCTCTGGCTTCAGAATCAAAGTGATACTGGCTTCATAAAATGAGTCTGGAAGTTTTCCTTCGATTTCTATTTTTTGGAATAGCTAGAGAAGAATGGGTATTAATTCTGTTTTAAATGTCTGGTAGAATTCCCCAGGGAAGCCATCTGGCCCAGGGCTCTTATTTGTTGGGAGATTTTTTATAACTATTCAATTTCCTCACTTGTTATGGGTCTGTTCAGATTTTCTCTCTCTTCTCGTGTGAATTCTGGTAGTGAGTGTCTGTTTAGGAATTTGTCCATTTCTGGGGCGCCTGGGTGGCTTAGTCGGTTGGGCGTCCGACTTTCGCTTAGGTCATGATCTAGCGGTTCGTGGGTTCGGGCCCCGCGTCGGGCTCTGTGCTGACAGCCAGCTCAGAGCCTGGAGCCTGTTTCAGTCTGTGACTCCCTCTCTCTCTGGCCCTCCCCTGCTCACGCTGTCTCTCTCTCTCTCCTAGAAATAAATAAAACATTAAAAAATTTAAAAAAAATAAAATAAAATAAAGGAATTTGTCCATTTCTTCTAAAGTGTCCAATTTGTTGGCATTTAATTTTTCATACTATTCCCTGAATATTGTTTGTATTTCTGAGGGCTTGGCTTTAATAAGTCCATTTTCATTCATGATTTTGTCTATTTGAGTGCTCTCTCTTTTCTTTTTGAGAAGCCTGGCTAGAGGTTTGTCAATGTTGTTTATTTTTTCAAAAACCCAACTCTTGGTTTCATTGATCTGTTCAACTGTTTCTTTGGTTTCTATGTTGTTTATTTCTGTATTGATTTTTATTATTTCTCTTCTACTTGGTTTGGGGTGCCCTTGTTGCTCTCCCTCTAGTTCCTTTAGGTGTGCTGTTAGATTTCACACTTGCACGTTTCCTAATTTCTTGAAATAGGCCTGGAGTTCAATGTACTTTCCTCTTAGGACTGACTTTGCTGCATCCCATAGAGTTTGGATTGTTGTATTTTCATTTTCATTTGTTTCCACATATTTTTAAATTTCTTCTCTAATTGCCTGATTGGCCCATTCATTCTTTACTAGGGTGTTCCTTAACCTCCATGTGTTTGGAGGTTTTCCAGACTTCTTCCTGTGATTGATTTCAAATTTCAGAGCATTGTGATCTGAAAGTGTGCATGGTATGATCTCAATTCTTTTATATTTATTGAGGGCTGCTTTATGTCCCAGTATGTGATCTATCTTGGAGAATGTGCCATGCGCACTTGAGAAGAAAGTGAATTCCATAGCCTCAGGATGTAGAGTTCTAAATATTATCTGTCAGATCCATCTTGTCCAATGTATCATTTAAATCCATTGTGTCATTACTGATTTTCTCTCTAGTTGATCTATCCATTGCTTTAAGTGGAATATTAAAGTCCCCTGCTGTTAGCACATTCTTATTGATAAGAATTTATCGATAAGAATTTATCTTATCTATCGATAAGAATTTATAATTAATTGTTTTATATATTTAGGTGCTCCCATAGTCGGTGCATCGACATTTATAATTGTTAGCTCTTCCTGATCGATAGACTCTGTAATTATTATATAATGCCCTTCTTCATCCCCTGTTACTGTCTTTACTTTAAAGTCCAGTTTGTCTGATATAAGTGCAGCTACTTCAACTTTCCTTTGACTTCCAGTAGCATGAAAGATATTTCTCCATCACCTTACTTTCAATCTGAAGGTGTCCTCCAGTCTAAAACGAGTTTCTTGTAGACAGTAAATAGATGGAATTTGTTTTTTTAATCCATTCTGCTACACTTTGTTTTTTTATTGGGGCATTTAGTCCATTTACATTCAGTGTTATTATTGAAAACTAAGGGTTTTTGGGGTACCTGGGTGATTCAGTCAGTTGAGTGCTGAGTTCGGTTCAGGTCATGATCTTGCAGTCCGTGGGTTCATGCCCCATGTCGGGCTCTGTGCTGACATCTGAGAGCCTGGAGCCTGCTTCGGATTCTGTGTCTTCCTCTCTCTCTCTGCTCCTCCCCGACTTGCACTCTGTCTCTTTCTGTCTCTCAAAAATAAACATTTAAAATTTTTAAAAAAAGAAAAGAAAAGAAAAATAAGGTTTAGAGTCATCGTGTCCTTTGTGGGATTCATGCTTATGGTGGTGTCTCTAGTATCTTGTGTTCCTTGCAACATTTCCCTCAGAGAATCCCCTTCAGGTTTTCTTGTAGGGCTGGTTTAGTGGTGATGAATTCTTTCAATTTTTCTTTATTTTAAAGACTTTTATCTCTCCTTCTATTCTGAATGACAGGCTTGCTGCATAGAGGATTCGTGGCTGCATATTTTTTCTGTTTATCACATTGAAGATTTCCTGCCATTCCTTTCTGGCCTGCCAAGTTTCAGTTGATAGATCGGTCACCACTGTGATAGGTATCCCTTTGTATGTTAGAGCCCTTTTCTCCCTAGCTGCTTTCGGATTTCTCTCTTTGTCCTTATATTTTGCCAGTTTCACTATGATATGTCATGCAGAAGATCAATTCAAGTTACGTCTGAGGGGAGTTCTCTGTGCCTCTCAGATATCAACATCTGTTTTCTTCCCCAAATTGGGGAAGTTCTCTGCTATAATTTGTTCAAGGACTTTTTCAGCACCTTTCCCTCTCTCTTCCTCTTCTGGAATTCCTATGATATGGATATTATTCCATTTGATTGTATCGCTGAGCTCTCGAAATCTCCTTTCATGTTCCTGGATCAGTTTATCTGTCTTTTTCTCAGCTTCCTCTTTTTCTATAATTGTGTCTTCTAAATCACTTATTCTCCTTTCTCCCTCTTCAATCCATGCATTCGATGCCTCCATTTTATTTTGCATCTCATTTGTAGCATTTTTTTTAAATTCATCACAGCTATTTTTAAACTCCATAGCCTTTGTAGCAGTAGTTTCTCTGATGTCTTCCATGCCTTTTTCCAACCCAGCGATTAATTTTATGACTATTGTTCCAAATTCTTGTTCAGTTATGTTGCTTATATCTGTTGCTTATACCTGTTTACAGCAGTTCTTTGGCTGTCATTTCTTCCTGATATTTCTTTGGAGGAGAGTTCTTCCATTTCATCATTTTGGTTAGCTTTCCATCTCTTGTTAGTTTTAAAAGTTTGTTATCCACCCTGTACCTGTGAGTCTTGCTGTATTAAAGAATGCTCTTTGACTGTCCATGGCCTGTCCGTTCAGAAAGTGTTCTTTGAATGGTGTCTCTTGATCTCTCTTGTTGAGACCTTGATTATTTTATTTTCCTACTCATTGTGGTATTTGGGACTCTCCACCATGTGTACTTTGGCTTGTTTCTTGAGGTAGCCCTCGCTGCTGCCTGGTGCTGCATTTGGTCCAAGGCTGGTTGCATGGCAGGCACAGGAGCGCTGTCCCAAGGTCACGTGCTCTCAGTTGCCCCTGTGCTAACCAAACTTTCGAACGTAAGTTTTATCTTGGCCACATTGTGCCAATGAATTCGTGTTATATAAGTTGTTTCCAAAGAATAAGCTCTCCAAATCTGAGCAGTGTTGCAATATAAGATTATTTTTTTTCATTTTTATTTGTTAATAAGAAATATAAGATGAACCTTTTCATTTTTTATTTGTTAATAAGCTTAAGATGACATCTACTTGAGCAGAAATTTTAGGATTATGGCCTCCTTTTGAAATATCCATTAGAGATAAACTGTTGAAGAAAGTGGCATTTTTCCTTTGTAAAGATTTGTGTTGTAATGTGAATGTCAAAGTAAAAATTTATTATTCATTTGTTATTTTTGCTGTTTTATTCGTCTCTTCCTAGCAGTTTCCAGAACTCAATTTGTAAGATATCTGAGTGATGACAAGATTTTGAGATTTAAAGAAGTATTTCCAACTCTCAATGACAATCATAAATCACAGCAAAAGCTAAAGAAAAAGCACAGCCACAGCCTTTCTTCAGACCCAAACACATTCATGGATAACGAGCAACCCAGAAATAGAAGGCCCCAAATTTCAGTCTGTAAAAGTCATTGCAAGGACTATCATTTCCCACAAAGTTTTCAGAATTCCCAGCCTCAAATAAATCCTCTTAATCTTCTAATTTCTGAGGATTATACCTCTAAAGTATCAATACCTCTCTGCCACCCTATGTCCATGAACCCTCAGCATGCTGTACACCCCAAGACTCACAGAAATAACACATATTCTTTAGACACTGAAGCTTCTATATGTTCCAAATATTTAATGGAAATCAGTAATTCTCTTTTTCATAAATGTCTTGTAAATTCTAATGATGATTCAGACCCTGATTCTTCTTTACCTCTCCAATTTCCCTTAGGTTCTAAATATTCTCTGAACCTCAAATCTATTAGACACCACAAGACTTCTCGGAATAGCCCTTTATCTCAATCCATGGATCCTAAGCATCCTGTGGGCATTGGTTGTCCTTTACGCCAGGATGATTCTAAATATTCCTTGGACTCGACTTCTTATTTACATTGTGAAAGTTCCTCAGCTGTCCAAGATCTCATAGACTCTACTGCTATCCATACCTTTCCCATGAGTCCTCAAAATACTATGGGGTCCCATAGTACACCTGACCCAGACAATGTTCTCAATACCAGCAATGTTCCTGGCCTTGAAAATGAGGGCAAGTGTAACCTTACTGCTAAACTTGAAAATGAGGCCAATCCTGACAATGATACTAATCTGATTAGTGCTAGAAATCTCAAAGAAAAGGCCAGTGCCAGAGACAAGCCTCTTCTCAAAGATGATACAGACCATGAAGATGAGACAGACTCTGAAGAGGAAAAGGATTCTGAAGATGAAATAGACTCTGAGAATGAAAACAACAGAAAAGATAAGAAAGATCCCAAAGATAAGTCTGACCCAGATGACAGTGATTCCAAAGATAGCAATGCTGAAAATAATGCAGACACAAACAATGGATCTGATCCTGGTGGTGATGCTGACCCTACAAGTGGAGCTGATTCCAACAATGATGGTCACTCTAACAATGGAGCTTACTCCAACAGTGAACTTGACTCTAACTTTGATGATGCCACTAACAGTGATGCTAACTCCATATATAGCACTGATTCTGATGTGGAAAAACACACCATTAATTCAGACAATACCTCTGGCCTAAACAATGGTGTTGATCAGGACAGTACTGCTAATTCCAGTAACGGCACAAATACAAACTCTATCTCTGGGCTGCAGAATGGAACTGGCCTGAACTATACTTCTTGTTCCAGTAATAGTGCCGGTGCTAGAAATGCCACTGGGTCAGGCAATGACATTTGCCCCCATAATGGTAACAGCCCCAGCAATAGACCTGGCTCTAAAGTCAGTAGATCTGGCCTCCAAAACAATGCCCCTGACTTCCAAAATATCGTATCACATTCCAACAGTCTTGACTCCAGCAACAATGACTCTAGTCAGAAAATCAATGGTCCTGGCCTGTACAACAATAGCCCTGGTCCCAGTAACAATAGCCCTGGCCTTAAAATAGATCCTGGCTCTAACTATAATATCAGGCCTACTAATGCTACAAGCCACAATAATTCTATTAGTTCTAACGAGGATGCTGACTCCAAGCATGATACAAAACCCACCATTGCTACTGACCATGACTATGCAGTTGTCCCGAACTATGACTCAGACCTTGACTATGTCTCAGGATTTACCCATGCAGTAGGTTCTAGCCTTCTAGTCAACCCCAACTATATTGCCAAAAATAGTTATGCTGTCAGACACAGCTCTACAGCTACCACTGTCAATTTCATTGACACCAGCAATACAATTAGTCGTAGTGGTGCTATTAGCTCTAGCTATGCTGCTGACACCAGCTGTGCCTCAGGCATTAACCATGACCCTAGATTAATTCATGCCTTTGAATCCAACTTTGTCACCAACCCCAATTATGATGCCACAGATACTCATAATGTTCATAATTCTACCAGTACCAGCAATATTCATAATCTGTCTAAGCCTGAATTGGAAATTAGTACCAGTTCCTCCATTCCTAATATGGTTTGTGCTAACTCCCCTACTTTTGCTGCTGGCACAAACTATACTTCCACTCCCAAAAACTTGATCACCTCTGAATTTTCTGATTCATCTGTGCTTGGTATAAATTATACAATTTTTGATAACCACAAATTTGGTACCTGCCTCAAAGACTCTGCTGGCTCCATGGATTCTTCTAGCTTTAATCATGCCACTGAGTCCAAGGATGTCCTTGATGCCAAAGAAGTTGACTTTTTAAAAGATATCTCCAGGATCCAGAATCCCATTAGTATCAAGTATCCTGCCGATTTAAACTTTCACTCTAATTCAAATATTCCACTCCCGAGTTTTGACATTACAATAGAAGCTGAACCACCAGATGTTGTGAAGTTTGGTGTATCATCAGGGGCTGTGAATCTATTTTTAAGGTAAGTTTGGATTTTTGACTAGAATTTCTTCTCCATTTCCTATAATTCATAGTCACTGAAAGGACCAAAAAACTTCCTTTTAAAAATTTACTTGAATATTCACGCCATGGAAGAGAGGAGACAATATGTCCAGTGTTACTTACTTTTTGGCTCCTGTAGCCAGCAACATGGTTTTCCATTTGAAAGATACATGTGCTGTACAGCTGATAAATAGAAACATGGCCTTGATTGCACTGTGGCTGGCTCATATACTACCTCCATCAAGGGTGCAAGTATTGGTTTCATCCCTCTATTTGCAGAGAGAGTAAAGTTAAATAAACCTTAAATACCATAAATGAAGACATTTGAAACTACTATCTCCATGGGGCGCCTGGGTGGCTCAGTCAGTTGGTTAAGCGTTTGACTTCAGCTCAGGTAAGATCTCACGGTTCGTGGGTTCTTGCCATGCATCAGGCTCTGTGCTGACAGCTTGGAGCTTGGAGCCTGTTTCGGATTCTGTGTCTCCCTCTCTCTCTGCCCCTACCCCACTCATTATCTGTCTCAAAAATAAATAAACTATAAAAAAATAAAGAAAGAAACTACTATCTCCAAAAATCCTATTTTATAAAGAAACTGGAAAAAATAATTATTATGTTCTAATTTCTAATTTAAAAAATAGAATTTTAATTAGTTTGGTGACATAATTATTAAGAAGCAAAGAACCCTGAACTTTTTCTAATTTTGACTTAAAATTTTCTTTATCTTATTTCTCCTGAAAATAAGTAACATATGTTTAAATTTTATCAAATACTTCTACCACTCTGAATTGTATGTACAAACTAAGATTGCTAAAAGTTTGGAAAACTATTTTTGACATGAGCAACTAATATTCATTCTGATGAAATTTTACAAAGATACTGTCATTGAGACATAATTTAGTTGGTACATATTGAATTTTAATCTTATTAGACATGATAAACAAATACATTTAACTTGGATTGTAGTGTCTGTATGCGTAAATGTGCAACTTGAAAACATTACTTTGTTTTCTACTAGAATGTGTAATTAAATATAAATGTATATTTTTAAATAAAGCATATATTCTATAGCCAAGATGAAAGTACAAAATTGGTATCTCTCTAAAGCTTTTACTTTAATAGAGAAAAATTTTGTGATTTTTCCAGGAGGACCACCTCTCTGAAAATAGTTGTAAATATCTAGTATAGTTTTATATTTCCACCATATATAAATTTAAGGGTAATGTCCAATAATAAGTAACAAAAATAATATTGTTAAGATGCAAGGCTTAACACCAGAAAAAAAGATATTTTCCTAGTTGTTTTATACAAATGAACTTTTATAGTAGTATTAAAACTTTTGAAATATGTTTCTTTTATGACTTTTATGTTTTTGGATTAATGAGAATATGGTTATCATAAGTTTTAGTTTACTAGTTAAGGAATACTTTACAGTTTGACTCCTAGTATATAAGAATTATATTTCCTAAGTTTGGGTATGTGAAAAATAGCAAGTTAATTTTAGATGAAAATTACCTTCAAAGCAGGGCATTTTCCCTTTTCCCTCAAAATATAATGAAAATTTTCAAATAAACGGTATACACAAACAAAGCATTCTTCTCTTAGAGCTTTGGTATTTCCACATTTTCCTGGATTATCACATCCTTGTCCATATCTCCATTATATACAACTACAATGAGGATAATGGAGGTATGTTCCCCATTAAAATAATTTACGAGGGGAGAGAAGCTCACTTAAAAGGAATAATACTTTTCTACTAACCATAAATGAACCAAACAACCAACTTAACATAAGAATATATTGTCAAGGGGCACCTGGGTGGCTCAGTCGGTTAGGCGTCTGACTTCGGTTCAGGTGAGGATCTCATGGTTCGTAGGTTCAAGCCCCGCGTCGGGCTATGTGCTGACAGATAGCTCAGAGCCTGAAGCCTGTCTTCAGATTCTGTGTATCCCCCTTTCTCTGACCCTCCCCTGCTCAAGCTGTCTCTCTCTCCAAAATAAATGAAACATTAAAAAAAAGAATATAGAGTCTAGCCATTTGTACCATCTTCATTCATTATTTCACTTGGCACTTAATAATTAAGCAGTGTAGAAGGCTCAAAAATATGTTAAGTTAAAAACATAGTGCCCTTTAGAGGGAGGGGGCAAGATGGAAGGAAGTAAGGAGCTCTGTACTTGCGATCGTGCCCATACATCACACGGAAAAGATCTGAAGCCATTGGAAACCTTACAAAACCTGAGAGATTGGGAGAAAAAGGATGCAGAATCCACTGAGAAAGACTTCTAATGTGAGTGCGAACTGGGGCAGATAAAATTGGGCGTGGATCGGAGACTCCAGGGTCGGAGGCGATCCCCCTCTACCCTCTACAGGGGGTGAGAGAGGAAAAAGAGAGAGTCCGAAACAGAAAAACCTCCACTCGGGGGGAAAAACCTCCACTCAGGGCATAGAAAGACCATACTTGCCAAATACCTGCACGCCAGGTCCCCCTGCGCCAACTCATCCTGGGGGGGCTGAGTGCACAGACTGCTTCTTTGTGCTTGCTTCTGGCGGACTGGACTTCAGAATAGCGGCGCGCATGCCACCATTGTCCTCCCGGGCGGCTTGGGCCCCAGAAAGAGCCACGCGCCGACACCTAGCATCCGCGATCCTGGCTGCCTGGAACTCTGGAGGGAAGGCAAAGAGCTAAAAATTGGAAAATTTGCCTGTGAGTTCGTGTTTCGGGTGACGAGCCATAGAGGGACCTGGTTTTCCTCACTCCAGCGGGCTGCACGCACCCAGCAGGCAAGCCCCCGCCCATGCTACCAGCCCGAGCCAGAGAAGGAAGCAGCGATTCTGACTCCACCCCCAGAGCTCGGCAGGGGGCCTGGAATTGCCTGAGGGGGTTGCCTGGGAAGTTGTGTCTAAAGCAATTTCAGTGGGGCGCGCAGACTGGGATTGGGAGATTAAGACTGGCCTGAGTTGAAGAGTGCAACCAGCTTTGGCTGCGCCGGGGTACGGGGAGTTTATACGCCCAAAAAAGCGAGGTGCAGCGCTTGGTTCAAAAAGGGACTGGAGCACCGTCACTCTCCTCCCCACAACCGCCAAGGCAGAACTCCCGCCTGAGGCATTGGATCACACCACGCCCATCCCTGCTGGAGAGCTGCCCTCCTACCCCTTTTTTTTTCTTTTTTTCTTCTTCTTTCACTTTTCTCCCCAGAACACTGACCTGATTAACTCTGGTCGCCGGCTTGCTTAAACAATCAAAATGAGTCCATTCTGTAGATGAAACTCTACACCTACCGACATTTTCATCTCTTTCTCTTAAGAGTAATTAGACTATATAGTTTCTCTGGATAACACCAGCATCCTTCTCTCACGTATCCAACCATATTCTACCCTTTACCTCTTTAAAAAAAGCTTCTTATCCCTTCTGCCTGTTCATTCTATTTCCAATTTTGCCTCATCTCCGCCCTGTCTTCTCTCTATTTCTCTATGCTCTTCAACCAGCACTGAATATACATGGCTATTTAACTGTAGCTGGGAAATCCGGTTATATGACTTAAACCATTCTTTGTCCATCGGTTTTCTTCTTTTTTCCCTTTCTTTTCACCTTTTTGACCCTTTTATGTATTTCATACTCCCAATTATTCGCCCTCCCTCCTCTGTCTTTTCTCTTACCTTTTTCGTTTTCCCACTCACTTTGCATGTTAGTTGAATTAGCCTGTGCGTTTGTGTGCTCCTGCACCCTGTGTGTTTGTCTGTCTGTTTTCTTTTCCAGGGCTACCTCAAGAAACAAGCCAGAGTACACAGGTGGAGAGTCCCAAATATCACTACGAATAGGAAAATAAAATAACCAAGATGCCAACACGAGAGACCAAGAGATACCATTCAAAAAACACTCTCTGAAAGGATAGGCCCTGGACAAAGAGTCTTCCTGGATACAGCAGCACTCATAGACACAGAGAGCATTAACAGGTCTTTAAAACCAACAAGACCTGAAAACTAACTAAAATAATGAAACGAAAGAGCTCTCCTCCAAAGAAACTCCAAGAAGAAATGACAGCTAATGAACTGCTCAAAACAGATATCAGCAGCAAAACTGAACAAGATTTTAGAATAATAATGGTAAAATTAATACCTGGGCTTGAAAAAAACAGGGGACATCAAAGAAACTATGGCTACAGACAGAATGGAAAATAAAAATAGGCATGAAGAATTTAAAAAGGCGATAAATGAGATACATAATAAATTAGAGGCCTCCAATGCACGGATTGAAGACGCAGAAAGGAGAAAGCTGATTTAGAAGACACCACTATAGAAAAACAAGAAGCTGACCAAAAAAGAGACAAACATCCAGGAACAGGAAAGAAGAAATGGAGAGCTCAGCAATACGGTCAAACGCAACCATATCCATATCACAGGAATCCCAGAAGAGGAAGAGAGGGAAAATTGCTGAAGGAGTCCTGGAACAAATTATAGCAGAGAACTTCCCCAACCTGGGGAAGGAAGTAAATGTTGAAATACAAGAGGTTCAGAGGACTCTCCTCAGATGGAACTTGAATCGATCTTCTGAACGGCATATCCTAGCAAAAATGGCAAAATACAAGGACAAGGAGAGAATTTTGAAAGCAGCTAGAGAGAAAAGGGCCCCAAGATACAAAGGGAAACCTATCAGAGTGGTGACAGACCTATCTACTGAAACTTGGCAGGCCAGAAAGGAATGACAGGAGATCTTCAATGTGATGAACAGTAAAAATATGCTGGCAAGAATCCTCTATCCAGCAAGCCTGTCATTCAAAATAGAAGGAGAGATAAAAACCTTTCCAAATAAACAGAAATGGAAAGAATTTGTCACCACGAAGCCAGCCCTACAAGAAATCCTGAGGGGGATGCTCTGAAGGAAAGGTTGCAAGGAACAAAGATACCGGAGACACCACCACAAACATGAACCCTACAAAAGATACAAAGACTCTAAACCCACCTATTTCAATAATAACACTGAATGTAAATGGGCTGAATGCTCCAATCAAAAGACATAGGGTAGCAGAATGGATTAAAAAACAGAATCCGTCTATATGCTGTCTACAAGAAACTCATTTTAGACGGGAAGATACCTTCAGATTAAAAGTAAGGGGATGGAGAAATATATATCATGCTACAGGAAATCAAAAGAAAGCCGGAGTAGCGATACTTATATCAGACAAACTGGACTTTAAATTAAAGACAATCACAAGAGATGAAGAAGGGCACTACATAATAATTACAGGGTCCATCCATCAGGAAGAACTAACAATCATAAATGTCTACGCACCGAATATGGGAGCACCTAAATATCTAAAACAATTAATCACAAACAGAAACAAGCTTATAGATAAGAATGTGCTAATAGCAGGGGACTTTAATACTCCGCTTACAGCAATGGATAGGTCAACCAGACAGAAAATCACTAAAGAAATAATGGACTTGAAAGACACATTGGACCAGATGGATCTGACGGATATATTTAGAACTTTACATCCTGAGGCCAGGGAATTTACTTTCTTCTCAAGTGCGCATGGCACATTCTCCAAGATAGATCACATACTGGGACATAAAGCAGCCCTCAATAAATATAAAAGAATAGAGATCATACCATGCACACTGTCAGATCACAATGCTTTGAAACTTGAAATCAATTACAGGAAGAAGTCTGGAAAACCGCCAAAAACATGGAGGTTAAAGAACACCCTTCTAAAGAATGAATGGGCCAATCAGGCAATTAGAGAGGAAATTAAAAAATATATGGAAACAAATGAAAATGAAAACACAACAATTCAAAATCTATGGGATGCGGCCAAGGCAGTCCTAAGAGGAAAGTACATTGCTCTCCAGGCCTATTTCAAGAGATTAGAAAAAGCACAAGTCCAAAATCTAACAGCTCACCTAAAGGAGCTAGAGGCAGAGCAACAAGAACGCCCTAAACCCAGTAGAAGAAGAGAAATAGTAAAAATTAGAGCAGAAATAAACAACATAGAGACCAAAGAAACAATTGAACAGATCAATGAAACCAAGAGTTGGTTTTTTGAAAAAGTAAACAAAATTGACAAACCTCTAGCCAGGCTTATCAAAAAGAAAAGAGAGAGCACCCAAATAGACAAAATTATGAATGAAAATGGACTTATTACAACCAACCCCTCAGAAATACAAGCAATTATCAGGGAATACTATGAAAAATTATATGCCAACAAATTGGACAACTTAGAAGAAATGGACAAATTCCTAAACACACACTCACTACCAAAATTCACACGGGAAGAAATAGAAAACCTGAACAGACCCATAACGAGTGAAGAAATCGAATCAGTGATCAAAAATCTCCCAACAAATAAGAGCCCTGGACCTGATGGTTTCCCTGGGGAATTCTACCAGACATTTAAAACAGAATTAATCCCAATTCTTCTCAAGCTATTCCAAAAAATAGAAGTCGAAGGAAAACTCCCGGACTCATTTTATGAAGCCAGCATCACTCTGATTCCCAAGCCAGACAGAGATCCAGCAAAAAAAGAGAACTATAGGCCAATATCCTTGATGAATACGGATGCAAAAATTCTCAACAAGATCCTTGCAAATCGAATCCAGCAGCATATCAAAAGAATCATCCACCAAGATCAAGTGGGATTCATTCCTGGGTTACAGGGCTGGTTCAACATTCGCAAATCAATCAATGTGATACATCATATCAATAAAAGAAAAGATAAAAACCATATGATCCTGTCAATAGATGCAGAAAAAGCATTTGACAAAATACAGCATCCCTTCTTAATAAAGACTCTCGAGAAAGTTGGGATAGAAGGAACCTACTTAAACATCATCAAAGCCATCTATGAGAAGCCTTCAGCTAACATCATCCTCAACGGGGAAAAACTGAGAGCTTTCCCCCTGAGATCAGGAACACGACAGGGATGTCCACTCTCACCACTGTTGTTTAACATAGTGCTGGAAGTCCTAGCATCAGCCATCAGACAACAAAAGGAAATCAAAGGCATCAGAATTGGCAAAGAGGAAGTCAAACTTTCACTCTTCGCAGATGACATGATACTCTACATAGAAAACCCGACAGACTCCACCAGAAGCCTACTAGAACTGATCCAAGAATTCAGCCAAGTTGCAGGGTACAAAATCAACGTACAGAAATCGGTTGCATTTTTATACACCAATAATGAAGCAACAGAAAGAGAAATCAAGAAACTGATCCCATTCACAATTGCACAAAAAACCATAAAATACCTCGGAATAAACCTAACCAAGGATACAAGAGATCTGTATGATGAAAACTATAGAAAACTTATGAAGGAAATTGAAGAAGACACAAAGAAATGGAAAAACATTCCATGCTCATGGATAGGAAGAATAAATATAGTTAAGATGTCATTACTACCTAAAGCACTCTACACATTCAATGCAATTCCAATCAAAATTGCACCAGCATACTTCTCAAAACTAGAACAAACTATCCAAAAATTTGTATGGAACCACAAAAGACCCCGAATAGCCAAAGTAATACTGAAAAATAAAACCAAAACGGGAGGTATCACCATCCCAGACTTCAGCCTCTACTACAAAGCTGTCATCCTCAAGACAGTATGGTATTGGCACAAAAACAGACCCATAGACCAATGGAACAGAATTGAGAACTCAGAAGTGGACCCAAAAGTATACAGCCAACTGATCTTTGACAAAGCAGGAAAGAATATCCAATGGAAAAAAGACAGCCTTTTTAACAGATGGTGTTGGGAGAACTGGACAGCAACATGCAGAAGAATGAAACTAGATCATTTTCTCACACCATGCACAAAAATCAACTCAAAATGGATAAAGGACCTGAACGTGAGACAGGAAACTATCAACACCCTAGAGGAGAAAGCAGGAAACAACCTCCTTGACCTCCACCGCAGCAACTTCTTACTTGACACATCCCCAAAAGCAAGGGAATCAAGAGCAAAAATAAACTGTTGGGACCTCATCAAGATTAAAAGCTTCTGCACAGCCAAGGAAACAACCCAGAAAATTAATAGGCAACCAACGGAATGGGAAAAGATAGTTGCAAATGACATATCAGATAAAGGGTTAATATCCAGAATCTATAAGGAACTCACCAAACTACACGCCCGAAAAACAAACAACCCAGTGAAGAAATGGGCAGAAGACATGAACAGACACTTCTCCAAAGAGGACATCCAGATGGCCAACAGACACATGAAACGATGCTCAGCATCCCTCCTCATCAGGGAAATACAAATCAAAACCACACTGAGATACCACCTCACGCCAGTCAGAGTGGCTAAAATGAGCAAATCAGAGAACTCTAGATGCTGGCGAGGATGTGGAGAAACGGGCACCCTCCTACACTGTTGGTGGGAATGTAAACTGGTACAGCCCCTCTGGAAAACAGTGTGGAGGTTCCTCAGGAAACTAACAATAGAACTCCCCTAGGACCCAGCAATAGCACTGCTAGGAATTTCCCCAAGGAATACAGAAATGCTGATCCATAGGAACACATGTACCCCAATATTCATAGCAGCACTCTCCACAATAGCCAAAACATGGAAAGAGCCTAAGTGTCCATCAACAGATGAATGGATCAAGAAGATGTGGTTTATCTATACCATGGAATACTCCATGGCAATGAGAAAGAATGAAATCTGGGCATGTGTAGCAACATGGATGGATCTTGAGGGTGTTATGCTGAGCGAAATAATTCAGGCAGAGAAGGACAAATACCATATGTTTGCACGTATAGGAGGATTAGGAGGGACTTAATGGAGGAACAAAGGGGAGAAGAAGTGGGTAAATGGTGGAGGAAAGGGGAGAGGCAAACCATGAGATACTCTTGAGTGCTGACAAAAACTGAGGACTGATGGATGTGGGGGGAGGGGAGATGGGCATGGAGGAGGGCACTTGTGGGGATGAGCACTGGGTGTTATGTGGAAACTAATTTGACAGTAAATTATTTGTAAAAAACAAACAAACAAAAAAAAAACCATAGTGCCCTTTAAAGTGCTTTTAATCTTTTCCTATATTAATAGGAAAACAAGTGGGTATTGGAGAATAGAAAGTATGTGAAGACAAATAAAATATTATCTCACTGAGTTCTTAGAATGGTTCGAAAACATTTTTGTTGTTCAGATTACATGTCACCAGTGTATTAAAGTAGTTGGAAATATGTGTGTATTAATTATTATACTTGTTGCACTTTTCAAAAATAACCAGCAACTCCTGAAATTATCTTCCTTTTTGTGAAGGTTAACATTGGCTCTCATGGATAATGGTTTTAGAACTATGTTACTAAAAGCCTAGTATCATTTAATAAATTATCTAGAAGTCATTTACAATTCTTAAGAAACAATATCATTCCATATTATATAGATAAAAATAGTGTCCTATCTGAAACTTTTAAAATAGATTTTATTTATAAAAAATTATTCAAGGATTTAATTAGTTGAAGTTCTTGACAACATCCAATGTACTTAAGAACACCTGCGTTAGTATCATTAAAAGAAATGGTAATCTCTGATGTATTGTATATTTTTATAAAAAAACAAAGATGATTCAGTAGTGATATGGAAGAAAATGTTCATATAGTATAGTCTACTATAACCAGAGTTTTGTAAATTGAGAGTTATATAAGTCTTCTTAGCAACAGATATCTGAATATACCAAATGTGCTATGCTTTTTGCACCAAAGTTCTCTTAAAAATTAGTATTTCTAGTAATTGCTTCAAAAATTAACAAAAATGCTTTTGTTTGTAAATATCTTGAACATTTTAGGAATCTACAGATAAGTCTTGGTTCAGGAATGTCTAAATTCATAGTATAATGTCATCAAAATGGATTAACTAAAGTTGACAGAAGTTTTCATATTTTCATTTCAAAATGGTCCATCCAGTGTATCTTTTCCTTTCTGATCATGGAACCATTAAGGTAGATGAATAGGTTTAATTCTTCTTCTGCCTAATATTCATTGAAATAAATCTTAGTTAAACCTATCCTTTAGGCATATTTAAGTATATAGTACCAACATACTCCAAATAATCAAAGCAATGTCCTGCCTTGTAGCTTCTTAATTATGTTTACATATAGATAAACAGTTTTTCTATTTATAGCTTTTTTAAAAAGTGATATATTGTGTTTTGTTACAGTGGGAGACATGCTTTCTGGGAATTTTCAGTCTAAAATAACAACAAACCATCTCCTATCCAAATATACTGCAACTTGCTCAAGGTCTGTTAATTGTTAAACTTCTTTACTGAGGTCATCTGTGCACAAAATCTTTCCATAAAGTCACTCTTTTATATATCAATTTGATAATTTCTTCATAATACTAAAGTGCTTCCATGGTATCCTATTGCTGAGTTCCTTATTAAATAAGACAGAATCCTGAAAGTGTTTAATTAAAATATGGTGAACTAAGTTGGCATCTCTTTTGGAAGTGAATTGGTAAAAGATCTTAAATTGAATGTAACAAAATAAATAATATTAAGCAAATAAAAGAGTTCCTCCTGCCAACCATATGATCTGCCCATTGTTCTCTGAATAGTTTGGGGGGAAAAAACAATTGTTCATTTGTTTAAAGATCAAAGTCTCAGATTGAATCTAGCCTTCTTCCTTTATCTGTACCATGTATAGTTTTCTGAGCCAACCACAAATGTACAGTGACCCAAGTGAGAAATCCAAAGGAAAACCAGCTATCCCAAGTAAAGTGCACTTTATTACTGCCCCCATTGTGGAAAATCTGTGCCAGTGACCTTCTTTCTGTAGGAATTTCAAAATTATATATTTTCCTTGATGCCTCACGAGTCTTTGGCCTGACATCCTCAAATATAACCACAGAATCAATGATAAATCTTATCTGAGTAGATAGAAAAAAACAGACAGCATCAACTTGAGTCCAAAAATTGGCATAGACTAACTTAGGAACACTTTAAGACTATTACTCAGCATCATAAATGTTAAATAATTGACTAAAGAGACATTTTATTCTCAAAAAGATTTCACTAGGTTTTCAAATCTCAGAAATGTTTGCTAGAGTGACACCAGTGTAGATGTGGTGCATTCAACAGCTGCAGGGTCTGTACAATATGCCATGTTTTCCAGGTTTGAAAAAAAAAAAACAAAAACGGAGGCAGTAGTGTCTGAATTTATTTCACCTTCTCCTTGAGGGATAATTAATAAACTACATTTTCCAAAGTTTTAAAGTCTGAGTTTGCATGTATTGGGTATCAAAGACAATAAATGTGAAATGAATAAATCAGCAAAGTATGAAATTTCAGTTTTTGTCTCTCATAAGTCATGTCAACCAATCCACTTCTAAAGTTACCTGGATTCATTAAGTGGAATGTTTCGGGATAGAAACTGTTGACCCATTGTAATAGAATCCTTCAATAAAATGAAGAATGTTGATAAGTAGGTAGTAGCAAGAGAGGGTTATATTTGAGGTAAAGACAAAGGAAATAATGTTATATAGAGAAAGAGGGATATTGTGGAATAATAAACATGATTACAATAATCTTTATTTTTTTTATCATATCATTGAATCCCTATGTGTTCTGGCTGGTCCAGGTACATTTGTAAAAAATATTTTTCTTCTACACCATCCTTTGTATTTCCTGACCTGCCCCTATCTCGTCACACACACAGGCATACACACACACAATCGCAGACTTTTTAAAGTTTCAAATACCAAGAATATAAGCATTCTACATTAACAAATGCTCACTTGTTAACCACCAGCTTCTGTTTTTCCCATTCTGAGGTCACTTTAACACCCTGATCTACTAATTCCATTCAAAAAGTAACAAAGCTGTCAAGCTGTTCTGAACTAAGTGGACTTCCTTTTTTGTTTTGTTTTGCTTATTTTTGAGACAGAGAAAGACAGAGCACGAGTGGGGGAGGGGCAGAGAGAGAGGGAGAAGGAGACAAAGAATCCAAAGCACGCTCCAGGCTCTGAGCTAGCTGTCAGCACAGAGCCTGACGATGCTGGGCTCGAACCCACAAACCGTGAGATCATGACCTGAGCAGAAGTCAGACGCTTAGCCGACTGAGCCACCCAGGCGCCCCTTAACTAAACTACCTAATTGCTGATTCTTGAAAGTGGGTCTCCTAATATATCCACTACCACCACATTTTTACCTTGTCACAAAGAACCTGTAAAAATACATATACACGTGTGTGTGTGCGGCACACACACACACGCACACACACACCATTGATAACTTGTTCGGCTTTTGGATTACTTTGAGAACCACAGCCATCTGCATTCTTAGAGTGATTTTAATAAGAAAGCCATTTTTATTACAAATAACATGTTTGTAAGAAGTTGGGAACAGTCTGTTCACACTTACTGTCTTGGTACTCCCTGAATAAAAGGATAACCTATCAAGTTGTAAATGAAGTAGAAACAATAGAAGAAACAAGCACCAGCACTATCTTATTTCATCACATAAATATTATACCACAAATGGACAACGTTCACAGGCAAGAAGCATAGTTCATCTTATGTAGCTACATAGTGATAAATAATGAGGTAAACACAATTTTATTCTAGGCCTTGAGAAGACAATTTATAGATAGTTGCAAAAGGCTCTGAATCAGAATAAGATTGCTAATTGTGAGAATTTGAACCAAAAGTTCCAAAAAAATCAATTCTCAGTATGAGTATTACCATGGCTTTATACTAGTCTTGAATATATTTTACAAATAGAACATGATGTGACATAATAAAGACATCAATGTTGAAATTGTAAAATATATAAAAATACATAAAATTCAGTGTAAATCTTCAGGCAGCCATTTCATAACCAACATTTAGTAGCACTTAATGTCTGACATAGATTCTTGAGTTTTACATGTAATTGTTCATTTAAACCTCTGAAATAATCCTATGAAATTACATCATTTTCCTTATTATCCTTATTTTACAAAGGAGGACTACATTATGTAGTCAAATAGCCATTTTATGATGACACAGCTACTAAGTGAAAAAGAATCAGAGTCTATAATGAAAAATTTAGAGTTAACTTTATATGTTTAAAATAACATGTAATTAAAGGTGTCAGTGTCGTAACTACTGTGTTAACCTAATATTATCAGACACCCAGGCTACAGTGTTATAGTTGTGATTATAAGAAAATCAAATTAGTTTTTTGGACATGGGTCTGAAGCTTTCAAGGCTCATGATATCTAATATTTTCTATTCAATAATCTAAATTAGTCTAAGAATAAAAATATTTTTTTCTTTTATTACAAGTTTTATCTTCCAAGTTTCTTTTTATCCTATTGTTGCAGCTCAACCTCCAGACAGGTAGCAGATAAAACCTTGACCCTTGATTAGTGAAAAGAATACCTTGAGATGGAAAGGACAAAGGCATAGCAGAAAGGTTTGAGGATATGAGCAAATAACTTCAAATATTGCAGAGATCCTTGAGCAATGTTTATTATGTTTATTCTTTTATCTCCTCCTCATTGCATGTCCATAGGGCCAACAATGTTACTTTAAAATACCATGTGACAATTGCCCCATTCATCCTATTTGCTTCTGGCAGATTATGAAATAAGGAAAAAGACACATTGTGGTCCTTTCTAGCCACCATATAAAAATTATTTTGTATTGTTAATGACTCAAATGTGCAGTCCTATTTTCCATCCAGAAATTCTCTTCATCTTTTGTATAAGTCTCTGTTTCCAGAAGAAGATGGTCTTTACTTTTAAGAAATTTCATGACAGATGTTTTTAATATTGTAATGTCCAATATAGATTTAACATCAGCCATAATAAATTGCTATATTATTGTTAATGTTGTTTATTATTGTTATTGTTTTATGAATGTGATGCACATAATTAAAATAGTTGAAACTCATCAGTACCTTGCAGTCTTTACTCAACTTACAATGTATCCCATTTAACCTTTCTAAACTAGAAAAATTGATAACATATGTCATTTACCAAGAAGTTTTAGATATGGATAAATTGTGCGCAATAAAATTATCTCTGGAGCTGCCATAAAGTAACTCAAAAAATGTTGTAGATATTTTTATAGCTTGTGGCCAGAGAGCTGAAAATAGAGTGAAATAACTAAAAGAAACCTACATTTATTTCCTTTACAGTTAGAAACAAGGGCTGGGTTGCCAGGTGTACTGAAAAACAAAAAACAAAAAACAAACTCTTTTGTGACTAATAATCACCAGATACACTTTGAGGACTACGGGACGTGTAGGCAATCAAGACATGATGACCTACTAAACCTTTTTATAAGACCTCCACTATTTGTCACCACTCTCTCTGTATGCCTCATTTTTATTATCGAAATCCAACCCTCTGCTCCATCTTGGTGAATCTCCCCACTTTTCTGCTACATTGCCTTACTTGTATATATAGGCACTATATTCTTTTTAGTACCTTCCCTCAACTCAAAATCTATCTCATCCATAAAGCCTCAGATTTCAATGAACAATATTGCTCCTTCCATTTTCAAGTTTCTATTCTTAAAGTCAGCTGAGAAAGATTATATCACATTTGGGGAAACTACCCATAGTTTGGCATGTGTATAATACATGGTGTGATGGGCTGATGAGAAGTGAGATTGGAAAAGTAAGCAAGAGAGGTGCCTGGGTAGCACAATCAGTTAAACGTCAGACCAAGTCCGGTTATGATCTCACAGTTTGTGAGTTCAAGCTTCACATGGGGCTCTGTGCTAATACCGTGGGACCTTCGGGGGGACTGGGCAAGATGGCGGAGAAGTAAGGAGCTCCGTACTTGCACTCGCGCCCATACATCACACAGAAAAGATCTAAAGACTTTGGAAACCTTACAAAACCTGAGAGATTGGGAGAAAAAAGACGCAGAATCCACTGAGAGAGCCTTCTAACGTGAGTGCGAACCGGGGAAGATAAAATCGGGCCGGGATCGGAGACTCCAGGGTGGGAGGCGATCCCCCTCTACCCTCTACGGGGAGTGAGAGGGGAAAAGGA
>NW_024082834.1:80124-80484 GCF_003009895.1 Hyaena hyaena
TTTCTTTTTTTCGTCTTTTTCTCTTTTCTCTCTTTTTTCCCCAGAACACTGACCTGATTAACTCTGGTCGCCAGCTTGCTTAAACGTTCACGAGTCCATTGTGTAAATGTAAATTCTACACCTACTGACATTTTCAGCTATTTCTCCTAGGAGTAATTAGACTATATAGTTTCTCTGGATAATTCCAGCAACCTTCTCTCACCTATCCAACCATATTCTACCCTCTACCTCTTTGAAAAAAGCTTCTTCTCCCTTCTGCCTGTTCATTCGATTTCCAATTGTGTCTCATCCCGCCCTGCTTTCTCTCTGTTTCTCTATGCTCCTCAACCAGCACTGCATACACACGGCTTTTTAACTGTA